>NC_061511.1:132197250-132228728 GCF_022539505.1 Lolium rigidum
AATATAAAAACTAAGGTTGTGTTGACGATAGATTCGATGATTTCTTTGTCCCTCGACTCCCCTTATATAGGAGGCGGAGCCGAGGGATTCATATTGTACAAGTTACGAGTCCGAAAAGGTTTCTAACTCCTCCCGCAAGATTACAAATAATGCTTCCTATTACAACTCTAGCTTTCCTTAACAATATCTTGGGCTTCCGAATCTTCTTATTCTTCGGGTAGTGGGCCTTCAGTAAACCCCGGGTACTATCTTCGGCAGGCCCATTGGGGATGCCTATGTCAGCCGACGCCACACAAGCTCATCCTGGTGCTCTGGCGCCAACTGCATGCCACAAGTAGAAGAATTCGGCCGTAGCGGTTTGTCCTAGGTTCCGCCGCAATCCCTCTACCACTTGCTAGGTATTCCATCCTTAACCATGCACGAACTAGCCCCCCAAAGCCACCAGGTTAGGCGCATATTCACAAATGCACGCATCGTTGAGCCACCTATCCTTCCAGAATAGAGCACGCTCGGCATCACACACGATCACTGCCATAGCCGACTCGAAGAGGGAGCTAGATAGGTGAGGGATCTATAGGTTGAATTCCGCCCAGGCCTTGGTTGAGTCCACTCTCTGAAGCCACGCCCAGCGACAACATAGGGCAAGATTAAGGAGGCGCAGGTTAGGAACACCCAAACCTCCCACCTCTTTGGGAGACGCCACAGGTCTAGCCTTGCTTTCCACATGAAACCATGACAAATCTTCAGCAGAGCTTGCAAAGTTTTAGGTGGGATGTCCAGCGACATCATGGAATGAACCGAGATGGCAGAAAGGGCCGTCTGAACCAAGATGGTTTGTGCACCTCAGGCGAGAAGCTTAGCACACCATGGTTGTAGCCTGCTCGCTGCGCCATCCATCACGGGCTGAAGCTGGGTTGCCGTGTGTTTGCATAGGCCCAACGGTAACCCTAAATACTTGCAGGGCCACGACTCCACGTCACACTGTAGGATGTTGTGGGCCAACTCAATCTGTTCAGGGGAGCACTTGATGGGGTCGATGGATCACTTGGCCAGATTGGTGCGCAAGCTGGACGCCTCCTAGAAGTCCTCCATAATGGCCGCACGGGTGAGGATGTACAACATGTCTGGTTTGAGGAAGGTGACCAAATCATTGCATACATGGAAGTGTGGTTTCGAAGACCACGCGGCGCCAGGTGGGCTCACAGGCCATCCGTCGAAGCTCTCTCAATCATGATATGTAGCACGTCCATCACTGCGTCAAAGAGCAAGGGAGAAATCGGATCTCCCTGTCTTAGCCCACGCCTTTTGGAGATCAGGCAATCGGCAACGCCATTAACCACCACGCTCTTAGACGATATGCTGAGAAGGTCGCAAACCATGGCAAGCCATTTAGTCCCAAAGACAAGCTTGGCGAAGACTTCCAGCAGGAAGTCCCAGTCCATCGTGTCAAACGTGTTGGTGATGTCGAGCTTGAACATGACCACCGATGATTTGAGGGCATGCAACCACCAAGCTATGCATTGCACCAGTTGGAAGTTATCATGCAAATACCGCCCTTTGATGAAGGCACCTTGGTGGGGACCCACAATTTGTGGAATCTTTGGCGCGAGGTGGGTAGAGAGCGCCTTGCCACCAACTTGGCCACATTGTGGATGAGGCTTATAGGCCGGAAATCTCGGACTTCCATAGCATCCGCGTGCTTAGGGGGGAGGGAGATCAAACTCCTAGTTAGCCAAGTATATACCACGGGTGTCGCCCCTCCACAGAGTCTCAAAGGCCTCCATGACGTCGTGCTTTATGATGTGATAGCACAAGATATAGAACCTTGTCGTGAAACCATTAGGCTCTGGGCATTGTCAGGCTCCTGCGAATGAATCGCCAACCACACTTCCTCCTCGGAGAAAGGCGCCTCCAACATAGATAGGTCATGCTCTGCACGCCAAGGTAGTCAAGGTTGAGAGAAAAGACACGCTCGGGCGCCGAGCCAAGCAACTGGTCATAAAATTCATCCACCACCCTAGCCTTCCCGTCCTGATCGGCCACCAAAACGCCATCCACCGGCAGATGAGCAATGAAATTCGTCTAGATACATGTGAATCTAAATAAATTTGTTCACTCATAGGGACGAAAGAAGTACTACCTTTATCTATAAAAAAATGTCTCAACTTTATTAAAACATGCATGTATCTATATATATTTTACTGTATAGAGACTTGCAAATTTAGGCAAAGTTAAGTCATCTATTCATGGATGGAGGGAGTACGATATACTCCCTCCATGGTTATTTATCCTGTGTTTTGTCTTTAGTAAAAGCTAAAGATTTTAAAGTTTAACTAAAGATATAGCAAAAAATATCAACATGTATAAATTGCATATTTACATAATATAAAAATACATTTCAAAATAATTATAATGGTATTAATTTAATATTTAGATATTACCTAAATTTTTACAAACTTTAGACCAAACATAGGTGGCATAGGCCAAACATCTGATCTACCATGTAAACGACCAAAGTTGGCCAGCGTGTGGCTTACATTATTTTGCTCTCTTTTAACTAATTAAAAAACTCTCAAAGGACCAGACGCCTTTAGGTGTTTGATCTCCTGGGTGATAGCTGTGAAGGACGAGCGGTCATGCTCGCCTGAACTTATCAGTTTCACAGCTTCTGAACAATCCATCTCCACAACACATTGTAGGGTGGACCACTCCAGGTCCAAAGCCAAACCATGTCGGCAAGCTTCTATTTCTGCTTCAAGCGGATTATGGCAAGAGGGAAGGAAACGGAAAGCGGAGACAATGATCTCTCCGTTAGCATCACGGAGTACTGCACCTGTTCCTCCTGTCCCTGATGCACTGTAGTATGATCCATCAACATTCAACTTTGTCCAGTTCACAGGTGGTTTCTTCCACGGAATTGAAGGACCAGCCGACCCCTTCTTCTTCGTCGATGCTCTCTCCACCTTCTCCCATAAAATAACATGCTTTCCTTTTGCCTGATCAAAGTTTGGGAATTGTTTGATTGATAGAATTGACTCCAGGTAACCACAGAGGAAGCGCATGGAGCTCTCTATGGTTGGTGCCGGTTTATGGTGAACCACCTCATTCCGATAGTGCCAAATACGCCATAAGGTCATCAGGATCATTGTCTTCATCGTTTCCATCTTGTCCTCCAACAGGTGCAGGACCCATTCAGTATCTTTATTCTCCAGCTTCTCCAAATCTGGCAGTGCCCATTCTTCCGTCATAGCTTGCCAGAGAGCTCGCGCCATGGAACACCTGTGAAAGGTATGAAATGTGTTCTCGCATTCCATCCCACATATTACACAGATGTCAGTCAATTCAATTTTCTGTTTCTTCTTATTCTCCCAAGTAGCAAGGGAATTAGTAGCCAATTTCCACGCAAAGACGCGTACCTTAGGGGGGCATGGCACTCCCAAAGTGCCTTCCAAATGGCCCTCCAGCCGTTCGGTGCCCTGCTCCTGGCGCCTTGACTAGGCCAACTCAGCTCCTCCATGCCGAGCCAATACACACTTTTGATGGTGAAGATTCCGTTCGACAATGGTGCCCATGCTAGTACATCCTCAGCTCGCCTTGGATTAACCTTGATCTGAATGATCTCCTTTATGTCTTCCTGAACAAAATACTCTTGCATGAGTTGCATATTCCATGTACCATGCTCATTTAATAACGATGATACTTGCCTGATTCTGCATTCTTTTTGCTCGGAGACCAGCTTGAAAGAATGAGGACGTGGAATTCATGGGTCTCGCCAAACCCTGATCTTAGAACCATCCACAACTCTCCATAAGAGACCCTTCTTCATAAGTATAAGACCATGTTGAATTCCTTGCCAAATCGACGAACAATTGGATGTGAAGACTGTATCATGTAAATTTACGTTTGGGAAGTACTTAGCCTTCAGGACCCTTGCACATAAGCTATATGGCTTGATGATGAGGCGTCATGCTTGCTTCGCCAGAAGGGCTGGTTGAACACCCGGAGATTCCTGAAACCCAAGCCACCCTGCGATTTTGGCTGTGTAGTTTTATCCCACAATATCCAGTGTGTCTTCCTTTTTCCTTGCCTTTAACCCCACCAATAGTTTCTGACCATGCGCGTTAGAGAATCACACACAACCATAGCAGTTTGAAAATTCCCATAATGTATGTTGCAATGGCTTGAGCTACAGATTTAATCAGAGACTCCGTGCCAGCTTGGGAGGGCATGCCATCTCCCCACTGCAGCATTCTTTTCAGTAATCTTTCTTGCAAACTCTAGAACCGACCTTTATGCATGCGTCCTTGGGGTGTAGGGAGTCCAAGGTATTTCTCCTCAAAATCTGCGGCTTCAACTAGCAACGTTTGTGTAATATCCGAGCGTACTGCTTCAGGACATAGTGCGTCAAACAATATGGAGCACTTGGCACTATTCACTAGCTGGCATGTGGCTATTGCATAGGACTGAATGATTTTGTTCACATTCCGTGCTTGATCAGTTGTTGCCTTAAAAAATAATAGTGTACCATATGCAAAAAGGAGGTGGGAAATCCTCGGAGCTCGGCGACAGACTTTAACCAGTGTGATTAGATCAGAGTCAATTCCCTGCTTTAGAAGAGCCAAAAAACCATCAGCGATAAAAAGGAATAGGAACGGGGAGAGTGGATCACCTTGCCGTAGACCACGTGAGGTTGCAAATGATTCTAGTAGGGTTTCGTTAAATTTGACAGAGTATCTCACCGAGGTAACACAACACATTATCCATTGTACCCAACGGTGAGCAAAACCCAACTTGAGCATCACTTGCTCCAAGAAGATCCAATCTACCCGATCATATGCCTTTAAGAGATCAAGTTTGTAAGCGCAGAAACTCTTCTCCGGGCCCTTCTCTTGCTGAATATGGTGGATGCATTCAAAAGCTAGCATAGCATTGTCTGTAATCAGCCGACCCGGGACAAAAGCACTCTGCGCCTCCGAGATGGTTTCATCAAGGAGCGGCCTCAATTTATTCACCAGACACTTGGAAACCACCTTGTATATGATGTTGCAAAGACTGATAGGTCTGAATTGGCTCAGATTTTCAGGTTCATCCACCTTTGGTATCAGCACAATTGTTGTTTCATTCACTCCCTCTGGCATGACACCAGTCTGAAAGAACATCTTCACTGCAGCTATTTTTTCCTCCTTTAACACTCCCCAATTTCTTTGAAAAAACTGCGCTGGAAAACCATCTCGTCCCGGAGCTTTCAGAGGGCCGATTTGGAAGAGTGCATCCGAAATTTCTCTGTCAGAGAACTCCATGCAAAGCTTTACATTCATGTCAGGGGTGATCTTCTCCTCAAACAGATGCAGTACTGGCTCGGTCACAAGGTTTTCCTCAGCCGTGAACATCCTTTTGAAGTGTTCAGTCGCCATTTGGCCCATAACTTTGTTGTCCTCCTGTCGTGTCCCATTGTGATCTTTTAATTTCTTAATTTTGTTTTTTCAGCCCTCCAGACTTCCTTGCTATGAAAAAACTTGGTATTGCGATCACCCTCAGGGAGCCACTGAATCCTCGATCGTTGCATCCACATCATCTCTTCTCCCTGTATAATAATTCATTCATCTTGTCAGTTACTGTTCTTATTTCCACTCAGCATTCATGCGCATGAGCTCATCCAGTTTATTCCGTGATTGTTCTAGCTCTCTATTAACAGCTTCGAATTTGGCCTTGCTCCAACCTTGAAGACAACCCCATCATCTTCTCTAGACCCATTCGAATATCTCCTAGGTCGTGTTTCGGCCCACAAACTTTGTAAAGTTTAACTTTGATTAAACTAGAACGCAGGGTAGTTGTGAAGGGAGGAGTATTTCAGCCGCAATAAACTTGCAACTACTTGACGACGGTGCATCACCAGCTTAATTACTTTTACTCAGCAATCGAACAGTGGGGCCCCTGCATGCATGCACTACGTAGTGTCTGCTGGTACCAGTACAATACGGGTCTAGTACTGGTCGTACTCGCTAGAACAAATGTCGACATGCAGGCATGCAGCGTGAGGTCGTCAGCAGAGCGGCGTCACCGTTTGTGTGCGCGCAGCTGATCGCTCCATCAAGTTTCCTTAGAACAAGGCTTGCTCGGCGCGCCGGGTTTTGTTGGCTGGCGAACGGCTACCGGTCGAGTCCGTAGACGCGGGAGTCAAACCTGCAATTGCTTGGTGCGTAGCGTAGGAACGCATGCTCTCCTTGACTTGACTCGACTCCACACTTCTAATGGTACGGTTGCTACGTTTCGATCGGCATCTTAACCGCCCCACATGGACAGGATCTTATGGTCGCCCACTGTCACATTCGTGGACACTAAAGCCAGGCATGAAAGCTCCTCTAAGTCAACTGTTGCAGGATGTTTATCCAAATTTCTTATATATCCATAAAAGATATAATATCTATATAAATGTGTTTATGTACTCCATACATCTGAATTTAGATAAATCTAAAAACTATTTTTATGGATGTTGCAGGAGTACTCGGACATGCAATTAGATCGTTTTTTCTTCGAGCAATTTATGCGAGGTTCCACTTGTGCAAGACTATCTAGATGCACGCAACGCAGGAGTGACGAGAGACAGGTGACGTACCTACACAAGTCAGCACTGGCTCCGAGCATGCCTGATTGCCTGTCAAACACATTCCACCCGGCGCAAGGGCGGATCCAGGACAATTTTTGAGAGGAGGCAAAAATATGATAAGTGGTGCAAATAATATTTCTAAGTGGGGGCAAATCAGTTTTTAGCTAGCATATTACAAGGTAAATAAAAATTGAGTGGGGGCAGTTGCTCCCCTTGACTATAGGCTGGATCCGCCCATGATCCGGCGTCTGCTCAGCAACAAACGTGGACAAGTTGAATACCGTAAGTATCGGTCGGTCAGGAAATTGCCCAAACTAGCTGGGAGATGTGCTACTGAATGGCCTTGCAACACTTCTTATCAGAGACGGCGGGCGAGTGCATGGCTGCTTATTCGTTCTTAGAAATCTTATGCTTGTTGCCTGATGACTGCACTGATAACTCGTGTTCATTGAATTAGGCCTATGTGGCTTTTCTGTGAAGGACTTTCTAACTGTGACCATGATTCTTTGATACAATAGCTCCGTCCGCTTTACCCAATTCATCCGCCCAACCATGAAAACCATGTCAACACTTCATCATCTGATCTTTGGCGTCGTCATATCCGTCATTAGCGTCCACACCATGCCACGCCTTCATGAATCCGCCTCCCAAGTTGCTCTTCAAGTGTAGATTCACCGTTCGAGTTTGGTCAAGTGTGAGAACTTGGCTCGGGCTACATGATGTTGAACCAAGTGCTTGGCATTCTAGAAGAAATGTCAAAGAATGGTGGACGGAGGAGATCCATAAGCATAGGCAAGATAGAAAGGTCATGGCTTCTCTTGCTATGTTGATATCATGGGAAATATGGAAGGAACGAAATGGACGTGTTTTCCGAAACAAAGCTTCCACCGCGGACATGGTAATAACAAAGATCAAAGATGAGGTTCCTACGTGGAGTATGGCGGGAGCGAAAGCATCGAGTAATGTAATTCCGCGAGAGTAGGTGTTCGGTTTTTTGGCTTTGCCTTTTAGCCAAGTATGGAAATGTAAAACTATAAAACTTCTTCTTTATCAATGAAAATGGCAAGTCTTTTGCCTTGTCTCAAAAAAAATGCATCACCTTCATCAACTTCATCACATTCCCCAAATAAAATCGTCTCCACTTTATCTTATGCTTGGCAATTAGGAAAACATGTTAAATTATATTTTTTACATTTCTCAGTTTTCTCCTACTGAACAAGTTGCTTCAGCGCTTTGCCTTGTACAAGAAAAAAAATGCTGAGCAGCCGCCGTTTTATCTTGCTTTGATGTCGCTTAGACGCTAGGAATAGAATCCTTAACTGCCGATCTTCGAGGAAAATTATCCTAGCGCCCAGGCCCCACCATCCGCATTGTGCTTGCCCTTATACACAATTACAAAAAATGCTATACAAGCCGATCTACCTAGGTCGGTTTACCGACAATGGGATTTGATCTTCTTCTCGTATTTGACTCGAACACGTTCTCGTGGATTCATCTAAAAAATGAGATATAGTTGTTCGCTAGTTTCTCCTCTCCTGCCCTGCCATTTCCCTTGACTTGACCCTTGACAGTTTTAATGGTACGGTTGCTACGTCGATTGGCATCTTAACTACTCCACGTGGACAGGATCTTACAGTCCTCGTCCACTAGCTCATTCGTGGACAACGAAGCCAAAGCATGAAAGCTCGTCTGAGTCAAAGTGTCGCAGGATGTTTATCCAAATTTCTTGTAAGTAGTAGGAAATGCAATTAGGTCGTTTTTTTCTTCCAGCAATTTATGCGATGTTTCAGTTGTGCAAGACGTACGTACACAAGTCAGCGCTGGCTGCCAGCATGCATGTCTGATTGCCTATCAAACACAGTGCAGCAAACATGGAGATTGAATACCGTCAGTATTGGTCGATCAGGGTCAGCAATTCAGTTTTGGATGATAACGATAAGCCCAGGATTTTAAGTACTACTTTCTTTCAGGAAATTGCCCAAACAAGCTGGGAGATGTGCGACTGAATGGCCAGTAACACTTGTTTATCAGAGACAGCGGGCCAGTGCATTTTTTTCGATAAAAGATGCTTTATTACTTATGATAAGCAATTGCATTCAGCATCTGCATAACCAGAATGCACACAGCTGTTCTAGTTTCTGGAACCAACAGTATATGAAAAAAAAAAGGCGAGATACATATCGAAACGATGAATTATATAAAGCCTAAGGAGAGGGTGGAGCTTCAATCCGTAGACTATGCTGCCACCCATGTAGGGAAAAAGTATCCCTCACCGTAGCCTCCAACCGTGTACAGACCTCCGTAAATAGGTCTCGGTTCTCCACCCGCTGAAGAGGTAACCATGAACGGAGAATATCTGTACATCTGTAGATGATCTGCAACAAAGAACAGTTTTTATCGTTAAAAATCTTGTCATTCCTACTCAGCCAAAGCGCCCAGATAACTGATAGCGCCCCCACCCTAAGAAGCAACTTAAACCTTGAATCAATACCGTGAAGTCAATTGCCAAAGACATTTGCCACACTAGTCGGGGGATACAGGGTAGACGCTACTTGGATGACTGACCATATAGATCTCGCAAAACTGCACTGGAAGAAGAGGTGTTTGATGGTTTCATCATGATGACAGAAAACACATCGTGAACTTCCGTGCCAATTCCGCTTAACAAGATTATCTTTAGTAAGAATAACTTCTCGGCGAAGGTACCATCCAAAAATTTCAATTTTTAATGGTATCTTCATCTTCCAATTTTTTTTTTTTATCAACTGGTAAATCAGAATGAATGATCGCATTGAATAAAGATTTGACTGAGAAAATGTCATCTACATGAAGATTCCATCTAAATTCATCCGGTTTAGGGGATAAGTGAATTTCTCCCAATCGTTGAACTAGAGTATTCCATGCTATTAGCCTTTGTCCAAGTAAAACCCGTCTGAACGTCACATTCGGTGGTGAGGTAGCCATTACTGTAGCGAATGGTATCACCTTTGCGACGAACAATACTGTACAAAGCAGGATATTGTTCACTCAGGGAAGCATTGTCCAACCAAACATCTTCCCAGAATTGTATCTGTGCTCCATTCTTAATAGAAAAAATACCATGGCGAAAGAAGATATTTTTTGTCGCCATGAGACCAGCCCAGAAGTGAGAATCCCCAGGTTTCCAAACCACTTGGGATAGCGTCTTCGAGCCAATATACTTTCTCCGAAGAATAGTTTTCCAAATCCCATCATCGGTATGAAGCTTAAAAAGCCATTTACCTAGCAGAGCTGAATTCTTGACCTCCAGGTCGTGAACTCCAAGTCCGCCTTGATCTTTGGGACTACAAACTATACTCCATTTAACCAATCGATATTTATTTTTCTCGCTATCCCCTTGCCAAAAGAATCTGGATCGATAATAATCGAGTTTATGCAGAATTCCTTTCGGCAGAAGAAAGAATGATAACATATACAATACCATATTTGTCAGTACCGAGTTAATGAGTACCAATCTTCCTCCTAGGGACAACAATTTGCCTTTCCAACTACTAAGGCGTTTCTGTAATCTTTCTTCCACAATCTTCCATTCAGCAATTGTAAGTCTCCGATAATGAATCGGAATACCCAAATATCGAATAGGAAATTGGCCTTGCCCACAACCAAACAACTCTGTATGTAGATTCATATCATTTTGGGCATCGCCGAAACAGAACAATTCACTTTTATGGAAGTTAATTTTCAATCCCGACAACTGCTCGAAAGCTGCTAAAATTAATTTGAGATTACGAGCCTTTTCGAGATCATGATCCATAAAAAGAATTGTGTCATCGGCATATTGAAGGATAGATAAACCCCCATCAACCAGATGTGGAATAACACACTCAATTTGACCATCAGACTTGGCACGCTCTATGAGTATTGCCAACATATCCACTACAATGTTAAATAACATCGGTGATAACGGATCTCCTTGGCGTAACCCTTTTCGTGTCTGGAAATAGTGGCCGGTGTCATCGTTAACCCGGATGTCACGCTACCTCCATACACAAAATCGTAAATTAGAGCATGCCACTCAGGAGAAAAACCTTTCATCCTGAGTGTCTGTTGTTTATCAGAGACAGCGGGCCAGTGCATGCATGGCTGCTCAATTCGTTTCTTAAAAACCTTAAGCTTGTTGCTTGAAAGAGATAGTTGTTGTGCCAATTATGTTCTTATATTTATGCAGTTGAGAAACTAGATGGATCGCGTGGCCTGTCTAGCTAAAGAAAAGTCATTTTGCAGGCTGCTAGCTAACACCAGCAACAGCAGGGTCAGGTTGGATAACGGAGATAGATGGTGCGATGCATCTTTTTACTGGTGTACTGGTCGTACTTGCTAGAACAAATGTCGACATGCAGCGTGAGGTCGTCAGCAGAGTGGAGTCACCGTCGTGTGCGCGGAGCTGATTGCTGCCGAGTTTGCTAGTTGGCGAACGGAGATCGCTCGCCGTCCGACTAGTCTTTGGCACGCAGACACGCAGGAGTCAAATTAACCTGCAATTGCTTGGTCGATCGTAGCGTGGACAGGATCCTACAGTCACAGTTTTGATCGTAGCGTGGACAAGCATGAAAGCTCGTCTGAGTCAAAGTGCCAGATTTCTTATACTACCTTTGTCTACAAAAAGGATATCAAAAAATTATCTAAATTTGGATGTATCTTCACCTTTTAGTGTATAGATACATCCAAATTTGAACAAATTTTCGACAACTTTTTATAGATGTAGGGAGTACTAGCAAACTCAGTTAGATAGTTTTTTCTTGGAGCAATATATGTGAAATTTCAGTTGGGCAAGACTATCTAGAATTCTAGATGCATGCAAGGCAGGAGTGACGAGAGACGGCTGACGTACGTACACAAGTCAGCGCTGGCTGCGAGCATGCCTGATTGCCTGTCAAACACATTGCAATCAGTGTCTGCTCAGCAGCAAACATGGACAGAGTGAATATCATATCTGTCGATCAGGCCGGCAATTCGCATGCACCTACAGCATCTCAAATTGTTCACAGTTCCTAATGATAACTGCATAAACACTTGTTATCAGAGACGGCAGGACATGGATCCTAAGTTTTCTGCTAGAAAGAGATAGAGTGCATAATGTTTTCGTATATATGCCGGTTGGCCAAGTTGGGAAGCTAGATGGTTTACTTGCGTGGTTTTTCTCGCAAAAGTAACACCGCTTTACACGCTAAATAGCAGCCCCAGCAGCTGCGTGGACAACGGAGATAGATTGTGTGATGTATTTCAAGATAAAGAGTAGCTAGTTTTTCATGAAAAAAAAGATAAAGAGTGGCTAGCTGATTGGTTGAATTTAAAAAAAAATCGAAGGAGTTGGGTACGCAGGCATTTTAAAACTTCTCTCTACACTCTACTAATAGATCATGTCGGATAACTGCCAGCAGACAAATTTCAGTCCTTTTTGAGTTAGTTTGTGAAGGATAAACACAGTACAATACGCATACCGAACTCTTTGATTGGCATCCGTCTTTGATCCGGTCCTTGATTGATAGATATATCCTATAGAGAGAATTAGTTCGCTTTCATGATAGATATATCCTATAGAGAGAATTAGTTCTCTTTTCTGGGCTTATGGTCCTTTTAGTTGCTACTCTCAAGCAATTTTTTTTATCTTTGTACATACTAACTATGAGTGTGGATTTTGTACACGCAGGTATGGGTGAGGAAGCAATCTGTACCATCCAGAACAGCATGGTGCTTTGAGATCCGGAAAAAGATGTCATTTCTTGCGTCGCCTTTTCCCTGGACTTTACTCCGCACGATAGGCAGAATCTTGTCCCGAGCCAGAAAAGCCGAGGGACGCGGTGGCCATTCTCCCCAATAACTCACTCCGCCGACAGCGCGGCTGCTCAGTCTCTCGTCCTCTCCGCTCGCGCCGCGTTCTTCCGGCCGACGCGGCTGCTCGTCCGGCGCGGTTGCTCTGTCTCCGAGCGGTCCTCTCCGTCGCTTTTCCGCCACCCGTCCTCTCCGTCGGGCTGACGGACTTGGGCCTCTGCGTCCTGTCATCTCCGCTGTTCGCCGACCGCGGCTGCTCTACGGTGCAGCTCCTCCTCCCGGATACTCTTCGTGGGGCTGCTGCACCCGTCCACTTCGTCGATCTTGCCCGCTACCGAGCTGCTCCGCTTCCTGCTCCTCTCCGCTATGCCGGCTGGCGCGTCGGTGCAGCTACTCCACCCCGTCCTCTCCGTCGGACTGGTCCATTTGTCCTCTCTCCTCTCGGTTGACCTTGCTCGCTCGCGTAACGAGCTGCTCCACTGTGCATGTACTCTGCCTCCCGTCCTCTCCGACGTCCCGCCTAGGCGGATGTTCTGCGGCGCTCAGGTTCAGTGGCATGTGCCAGCTCCGCCTTAAGCAGATTCTGCAGCGACCGAGCTCCAAGAAGGCAAGAACAACAACTTGTGCTTCCACAGATCGGCGCGAGTTGTACCCAGGATCCTGAACCGTTAGTGAGAGAGATGCCATATCTGGCGCCTCGCTTGGAATGGAGGGTCCATAGCTGGGTCAGACTTCAGAGCCTTAGAGGTGAGAGCAGACGCCAACGTGAGCAAGCTGCATATCTCGCCGACGATGACCTCATACGGAGCAGTGTGTTCCATTTGGTCTTCTGTTTGATCACTTGATGGTTGATGCTCGTCAGCTATGGCGTGTTTTAGTTTTGTATGGATGTACGAGATGCCATGTTAGTTTGAGATAATTCCACTTTTGAGTACGTCATATGAATGAAAATTGTGCTTTATGTTCGAGCTAACGAATTGGCATCCCGATGTGTAATAATTCTGACTTCCTCCTTTCTTGGCGCGGTCGAGCTCCGCGTGCAGCTTCCGCACACGTGATCTGCTACGTCCTTAGCAGAAGTCGCTGCTCCTCCGCGTGCGCGGAGAGGGTGGTGTTGCCCACGGCCACCGCGGCCCTGGCCTCGCCGGCAGCGTCCTTGAGGAACCTCCGCTTGGTGTCAGAGAGCTTGGTGAGAGCCGCGACCACAGCGGCATCCGCGGATTGAATCCCTTGGCGTCGGAGGGGAACTGCGCGAGTTGTAGCTTCGCGTAGGCTGCCAAGACGCGCGCCGGTGAACAGAGCAGAGAGGAGGGAGTCCGCGGCCACATCCGGCGACACGAGCGGCACCACCCGGGACCTTCTTCTCCGTGTCGTTCCGAAACAGGGCGTCGAGGGAGTATCCGAGTATGCCGCAGCGAGGATCCTCGACAGCTTGGGCTTGCTGAGCAATGGCCTGGTGGCGGCGGTGGGGGCGTCCATGGAGCTGTCATAGTCGTCCCGGGCGACGGGCGCCGGCGCCTCCGTCTCCCTGGTCCATGTCGCCGCAGAGTCGGAGCGCTTCCGGCGCATCAGCTTGTTGAAGGTGCGCGCCTGGGTCGTCGCCATCTGCTGCAGGTGGTGTGTGGGACAGTGCCGGAAGCGCTCCGATTAGGATGGAGGCTGCACGACGGAGAGGACGGGTGGTGGAAATGGCGCCGGCGGGAGCAGACGCGTTGGCCAGAAGAAGTTCCAGCGAGCGGGCCAGAAGGAGTGGGAATTATTGGGCAGGAGGCTGGCGAGTGTGGTCACCATTAGCTTTTGGTAAAGATTCTCCGTGTCACACGCAGTAAAGGCCGGGTAAAGACGACCGAAGAAATGTAGGCAAACTAATTTCTCCATCTCTTAAGTTTTTTGGATCTCAAAGCAGCCTGCTGTTGGACGGTATAGATTGCTTCCTCACCCATACCTGCGTGTACAAAGGCATTTTAGTACTAACTATTTATTATAAAAAAAATGTATACAGTGGAGAAACCCACTGTTCAGCCTCAAACAAAATTACGCTTACGTTTCCCAAAAGAAAGAGTATACTTCCGTGGCTCAGTAGGACTGGCTAGAAGCGGCCTGGGTTTTTTAAAAGGGGTAGCGGCCCGGTATCTTGGTGGTTTGGTCTACTAGGTTACCATTACGGGCCTCCATAAGGATTTCATCGGAACTCCTACTGGTTGGCCCATGTAGACCTATATGTCGCAGTTAGTTTATTCTAAATTTCTGACCAAATGAACAAGGGCACAACACAAAGCAGTAACAGTACACAGCATAGCAACAGACAAGCAAAGAAAACCAAAGATTAATGAAGACAAAGCGATTCACTGCAAACGACCTATCTGCTGCAGTTAAGCTGCTAACGGTACTTGCTTGATGCTCTCTGCTGTTATAAGTATACCAGGACATACACATGAAGACGAGCGATTCACTGTTTCGCACTTACGCGCCCTGACTTTTGCTCAATTATACGCGTTGGCACGTTCTTCTGATATCTGAAAAGTCTCCTTGGTCCTGAAACTACAGCTCCTACGTATTGAACTATTGATCCTACCAGCGGTGAGGCGATAACGGGAAGTGCAGAGAGTTTATGGCTGTGTTGCCTATTCGCTTCCCATTCTGAAGATCAACGCGTGCAAATCTGTTCTTATTCTGCAAATTTATCTCCACATGCATTAGTAGTTTGCCACTAAAGTTGGATCAGAGCATCTCCAGTCGCGTCCCCCAAACTGTCCCCCAAACCGCGCCGGATCGAGCGTTTGGGGGATGTGTTTTGTTCGTGCCGCTTTTGGGGGACGGCGCTCCCCAGTCGCGTCCCCCAAACGCCGCTCCCAAACATTAAAAATAATTTAAATAGATAGAATAAAACTCTTTACTAATATTCAAATCGGTTCAACATAAACAAAATACATATAAAACTTCGAAAAAACTTAATTAAATTATATACAAATTATTTTAAACTACTACTTCTTCTTCGATGATGGCCCCGCCTCGTCGTCGACGTCACGGTGGCGCTTCCTGCTCGTCACCTCTTTCGAAGAGGCGGTGTCGGCCGACGCGTCGGAGTCCTCCTCGTTGTCGCCGGCTGCGCCTTGGCCTTGGCCTTGGCGGTATTGGCCTTCGCGTCCGCCTCCTCCTTCGCACGGGCCACCGCCGCCTCCTCTGATGACCCTTCTTCCTCCGCGTCCTCCTCCACGCCCAGCCATTCCTCCGCGGCTGTCAAGTGGCGGGAGGGAATCGTCGTCGCCGCCGGGCGTCGGAGCTTTCTCCCACCAATGGCGCCATCCGGCAGGCTTTCCCTCGGCTGGAGGTGTCGGACGGAAGCTCGGAGATGTAGCTCATCGTCGCTGGAGGTGTCGGATGCGGCCGGTGAAGATCCAATAGCGCCGACGTACGAGTCTTATTGAGCACGGATGATCGGCGGCGTAGAAGTCGAAAAGACCAGCGGTTGCTCTTCCGAGGAGTCCCGACTCCATTCCGGCGGTTGCCGCGTCGTCGACGCGGTTGCCAATGCGACGGTTCCGCTTTCCGGCAACTGCACCGTCGCTACGTAGGCGGCGGCTGAGCTTCCGAGCCGCTGACGCATCGGGCCCGCGTCGGTTCGCCTCGCTTTTCGTTGTGTCCGGCGTGCCCGGAGCGTCCCCTATGGGACGGGGACGGGCTCGGGGCGCCGGACACAGTATGAGGGCGCGCCGGACAAAAATGAGCTTTGAGGGACGCGGCTGGAACACATTTTCTGTCCGGCGCGCCCCAAATCCCTTTGGGGGACGCTTTGGGGGACGCGACTGGAGATGCTCTCAGTATGTTTAGTTTCTTACAATGAAAGACAATGCTAAGACAACCATTGTGATGAAAAACAGAAAGAGTCATGCATCCAGGCATCCAGCATGTGGATTGGCCGAACAAAAGGAAGGTTCAAAGTACACACTGGTTAAGCTAGGGCCATTAGCTATAGCTGCTAAAGCTACTGGTACAAGGCGGATTCGATCCGCCCCCTCTAATCCCATTGCCTGCACATGTTTGGTTTGGTTTAGCAGCACGCACGTACGCTTCCTACTGTTGCCCATTAAACATCCAGCTTGGTGTTATCTGTAACCGAACATGCAGGGAGAGAGAGCTAGCTTTGCGCTTGAATTACAGTACGTATGCTGATGCATGTAAGTTAGTTTATCCAATCCAATCCATCGCCATGGGTTTTGGAATTCGGATGCAAAAGCATTTCGCGTAAGGGAACTACTGTAGGAATATAATCGATCTTTTTCTTTTCAAATACCATACTGTAATATTATTGCCTATTGGACGGGCACGCATGGCCGATCTTCTCTGAGGTGCAAAATCTTGACAGACAGATAACCTCATCTGTACTAGGAACTTGCCAGCATTGCACCGGTAACATCCGTCCTGTAATAATCTAATGATGAAAAAGTTGTTTCGGTAGATTGGTTAGGTTGGGCTAATTTGTTGGCCGATGTGATCCGTTACAATGACCTAGTACTAGGCGCGTGCAGGGGAGGCGCTCTCCTAGCTACTACTAGGAAACTTAAGTAAGAAGGAGGGAGAGCCGATGCAGAGAGGCATGTCGCAAAGGCCAGCAGCCACATGTACTCGAGCTGTGCAGAGACGGGCGGCGGCTGAGTTGATGCACAATTTGCTAATTCATCGTGGGAGGCGACTTGGAGCTTCTGATTAGCGGAACATGACTAGTACTGTTGTTGCTGCTTCAGAAAATTTCAGACGGGAGTGCAAGGTAGCTTTGCGCGCGGGTCTTCAGAGGCTCGGTGCGGGCCACTAGTTTCAGCATTCAGGGAGATATCCAAAGTTCCTGTCAATAAGAAGAAAAAATTCAGCTCGCCTTGCGGGTCTTCAGAGGCTCAGTACTCGCCAGCAGTGTCATGGAGAGATCCAAAGTCCGGTGCAGACAAAAAAGGGAAAATATAACGGCTTTTGCACGCTGCAATGCGATTGCGATCTGAATTGGGGGGAAATATGTCTGGCGAAAAAATGAAGAAACAATGTGGAGATGCGGGGTATCGATCCCCGTACCTCTCGCATGCTAAGCGAGCGCTCTACCATCTGAGCTACATCCCCTTGGATAATATAGACAGAACTGAAAAGTATATATGTTGTAGCCTACTTCTTGGCATCTTTGCCCACTTCAGTTTCTCATCACACTGCTGCATTGTGCATGTAACCACTAAACGAGCATGGGATCGCGCGGCTAGCCGGCTACCCAGTATGTGTGTAGTGTTGACATGGCGGACAGGCCCGGCGCTGAGGCAGTGCAACCGGTGCGGCTGCACCGGGCCCCCGATCGCTTGGGGCCTCACCCAGGTATGTTATACGTATGTAGTACAGGGCCATGTGTAGTACAGGTGCAGGTGTAGTTCATGTTTGGAAAGAAAAAAACCAATCAAAATCAGCTCAGGTCTCCTTCCCTGTACGGACACATCGATAGAGGAAAGGAAATGGAATTGACTTGGTCCGGCCGGCCGGGTCGCGTCTCGCGAGGAAACTTCTCTATACGCATCGTCTTCTCCCCTGGCCTCCTTCACTTTTCCGTTTCCCAGCCCAATCACCGCTGTGGCACCAACGATTGGGCGGTTTTGAATGAATTAATGGCGGAGGAGATCATGATTCATTGATTTCAAAGAAACTTCTCTCAAATTTGCAACGGTCAGTACAATCCTCTTCTATATATTCTTCAAGATTCGTTTGTTCTTGCTCATCCCTACCGATTTGATTTGATTTGTTCTCCCCAATCCTCATGTGCTTGAACATTGACCCTTGAGCAAGATAGAAGGTTGAAGAGATGTGGAGTGCCAACACAAGTGTAAAAATAAGTGAGAGCTAAAATTTAAGCTGAAATGCAATAAGATCGTGGGTAGAGTCCAAGGTTATGTTAAATAATTAAATTTTAATTAAATTAAATATAAGAATTTTTCTCTATTGCTTCTGTATAGGGCCTTTTTTTGGTCTTGCACCGGGCCCCTGATATGTTAGGGCCGGCCCTGATGGCGGATCTACATGAAGTTACTTGGTTGCACTAGATAATAGGTACAAATTTCTCTCTTTACAAAACAACATTTTTTCACCATATGTGCACCCCGAAAATTATGTGGTTTTCTTTGTTTTGGCACCAGTAGACAACCCAGTGCTATATTCTCTAACTCCGCCACAGCTTGAAGGTAGCTTGAAGGGAAGGGGCACGCATATTTTATCAAGTTAATCGTTGCGTCAAAACAAACATGCGAGTGAGAACGAATGGAGTTGGTGTACTACGTCGGATAATGTATTGAGCCTCATGAAGGAGTATATACATAGAAATACATACTTTGAGAGGCAAAGAAGCCTGTCCTAGAGATAATGTAGAAGGCGTGTGTACTGTGTACTATGTAGGCATGCTGTTTGGGGTCACAGTGATTTCAGTTTCAGCGAAAAAGACTGCCATAACCATATGGATCGTCGTATAGTTCTTAATCGACGAGTGCAGCGCTCGTGCACTGCAGCACCGGGGTCAGTTCATTAACTCCGCACCGCATCAGCATGCGTGCCCACCTTCGCGTCTCGCTGTTCCAACCAAAACATGGGCAGGAGCACGACAACATGCTGCAGGACCAGACCAAGAGACGGCCGACGCGGACTGCTCAACCAGATGCATGTAGCGATGGAGACGCGCGCGCGCGGTCACCGCGATCTGATACTCGGCGCATCATCGATCGATCTAGATTTGAGGTCGATCTCGGGCGTTGCCTAGCTAGTTCATACATGCATGGCAATGGCGTGAATATCTCATGCATGGATCGGTCGATCCGTCCAGGACGAAGGGGATCGCGTGCGGCGCCCGCCGAGGAACATGACAGATGAAAAGGGCGATCGAGGTCTCCTCAATCAGCTGGACGCATGCCCCGTGCGTCCATGTCGGCCCGGTGTAGGCTGGCGGCTTGCTTGTTGGTAGTTAAACCCTGAATGATGTCCAACGAATCCAGATCATCACGCTGTGCCTGTGCATGTATGATGCTTCTTCGACTCGGTGCGTGTGCGTGTGTGAATAGATGATCATTGATCAGCGCGTATCTCCTTCTGGTAATATTTTTGGGTATTTTTAAAATAGTAGCAGAAGAGGTGTTGTTTTCGTTACGATCCAATTGACCTACCCACAAATAAGTGTACATGCGGGGATTTTAAGATAAATTATGGAGTAGAGTGAAAAATACATTGAGAACATGCATCTCTCCTCTTTAACTTTTTACCTCCAATAAGTTAAGTGCATGTAAAAAATAAGAAAAACATGGGGTTAATATTATTGGGTTTGATTTTCGTGTGATGAGAGAGAAGCAATTAAAGTGCATTGGGAAAATAGAAGTACACTCTTTGTGGATAAAGTTTAGAGCTAGATGTACACTTATTTGAGGGAGGGGGAGTAATTTAAAAGGAAAATCACACCTAAAAAATCTTGAAGCTGCTACCCCGCCGGCCGGCATCCACCATTGTCACCATAGAGCAAGCCTACACGTCTGCCACAAAACCTGCTGCACCACAAGGATCAAGAACTCCAAAGTGACGCCTTCAAAGGAGCTCAGGTTTACAAGTGCACCCAAGCACCAATGCTTCCTTCATTTTTTAAAAAACCAAATAGCATATTTAGAAGTTTTAGCAAAATCTAAAAATAGTTCTGGACTTTTTCAACGGTTAATCCTACAACTATGTAAAATCCCAACCTATAATTCTTTTTTTATGGGCCAAACAAATATGACAAAATCTGACTTTTTCGTTTGGAGATTTGAAAAAATGTGCATACCAGATCTACACTTATGTCATTTGTATGTACCAGAGAATACAAAGTATTTGAACTTGATATTTTGCACAGAAATGTGATTTCCTACAAGCATGCAAAATCTCAACTCCGAATTCTTTTTTATTATGGGCCAAACAAAAACGACAAAAACTGCTATTTTTGAATATTTGAAAATTTGCATACCGTCCACCAATTCTCAAACTTGAAAGACCTTAGCCTCCTAGGGCCACTATCATCGGCGAGGAGGAGCGGGCGATGGTCGGAGAGGGCGGAGGAGAGAGCGTTAAGGATATGGGAGTCGAAATGTAGGCTCCAAGCATCGTTGCAAAAGAAGCCATCAAGCTTGCACATTGTTGGGTCATCCCTCTCATTTGACCAAGTGAAGCGCCTATTTTGGAGATGAATCTCCTTAAGCTCGCAAGAGGTAAGGGTTGCACGGAAACGGTTGATACGGCCCCGGTTTCCATAATGTTGTTGGAAGAGCTTGGTCCTTGCCCTCCGGACATGGGGAGCCCTACCAAAACCTCTTCCATAAACTCAAGAATGTGTCCAAGGAGCTTACCAATTGGAGCCGGGGACTTTTCTCTAAGTCTAAGGTGTTGCTCCACGCCGCTCTTCTAGTCATCCTTCACCTCGACATCGCACAAGAAAATCGGGTTCTTTTGGGCGATGAGCAAGAACTTCGTGCTAGATTGAAGAGAAGGGTCATTAGCCTTGCTATCCTAGAGAGGGCTAGGAAAAAGCAAAGCTCTCGGATTGCAAATATCAAGGAAGGCGATGCAAATACCAAATTTTTCCATCTTAGAGTCAATGCTAGAAGGAGGAAAAACCACATACACCGCATCAAGCACAATGGTGGATGGGTTACCGATCATCTTCGTCAAGAGGAAATCTTACATAGCCATTTCTCCTCCTCTTTGGGCGGAGGACAAACACGCAAATGGGACCTAAATTGGGAAAGTCTCAATCTTGGCAACACGGCCCTTGAGGGAATTGATGCTCCTTTCACGGAGGGGGAAGTCCTCCACGCTATCTCCCATTTACCCTCCGATAAAGCCCCCGGCCCCGACGGTTTCACCGGAGCTTTTTTCAAGAAATGTTGGGGAACCATCAAGGTTGACGTTTTAAAAGTCATTGAGAACTTCAACAACCTCCATTTTGCCCATCTCCAATGGGTCAACTCGGCCAACATTGTCCTTCTTCCCAAGAAAGAGGGGGCCGAGGAAGTCTCCGACTATAGGCCTATTAGTTTGGTCCACGCTATCTCCAAGATTGTGGCTAAGATGATTGCTACAAGGCTAGCCCCTATCATGAACGATTTAGTCTCCAATGCCCAAAGTGCCTTCATCAAGAAAAGAAGTATCCATGACAACTTCATGTATGTGAAGAATCTTGCCAAGAGGCTCCATAAGAGCAAGGTGCCCGCCCTTCTTTTCAAGCTTGACATCCGCAAGGCCTTTGACTCCGTGCGTTGGGACTACATCCTTGAGCTTCTTGCAAGACTTGGCTTCCCGCCTAAATTCCGTGATTGGATTGCCGCCTTGTTTTGTACGGCGTCCTCGAGGATCCTTCTTAACGGGGTTCCCGGCTTGCCCATTTATCATGGAAAGGGGCTTAGGCAAGGAGACCCCTTATCGCCGCTTCTCTTTGTCCTTGCCATAGACCCACTCCAAAAGATCCTTGAGTTGGCCACCCAACACAACCTTCTTCACAAGATTAGAGGAAGAGGAACCGTTTTTCGCACTTCTCTCTATGCGGATGATGCGGCCGTCTTCATGCTCCCCTTAAAGGAGGACATCCAAAACCTCTCCGCCATTCTTGACCATTTCGGTGAAGCGACCGGTCTTCATACTAACTTCCAAAAAAGCTCGGTCATCCCAATACATTGCCATGAAGTCGGTCTTGATGATGTGCTTGGGGGTTTGCCGGTCATCCGTGCGTCCTTCCCTATCAAATACTTGGGCCTCCCTCTTTCGGTTTGGGAACTAAAAAGAGTCGATTACCAACCACTTGAGGACAAAATGGCCGACAAGCTTGTCACTTGGGATGGCAAGAACATCAATACGGCCGGAAGAGGAGCCCTTATCAAATCCGTCCTCACCTCCCAAGCTATTTTCCATCTCACTCCTCTTAGAATTCCACCGGGTTGTGTGGCTTCAATGAACAAGATTGAACGCGTTTTCTTTGGGCCGGAACAAAGGAGATCACCAGAGGAAAATGCAAATTAAATTGGGAGGCGGTTTGTAGGCCGAAAAGTCTTGGAGGCTTAGGCATCCTCCACATAGACAAATTTGCGAGGGCTCTTCGTTTAAGATGGCCTTGGTTCGAATGGAGGCACCCAACCAAGCTTTGGGTGGGAATGGGCAACCCATGTGACGAGGTGGACATGGATCTCTTCTATGCTTCAACTTCTATCTCCTTAGGGAATGGCAAGATTGCTAGTTTTTGGGACTCTCCTTGGCTCAATGACACGAAGCCCAAAGACATAGCTCCGCTTATATATGAAGCTTCCACTAGGAAGAGATGGAAGGTAAACCAAGCTTTGACGGATCATGCTTGGGTTAAAAAAATCAAGATGGACACAAACCTCACCATCCAACATTTGCATGAGTACATTCGGCTATGGAATCTTCTCCGGGACATTCATCTCAATGAGCTTCTTGAGGACACAATCACATGGACCACCACCGAGAATGGAGAGTACTCCACGGCCGCGGCTTACTGATACGTCTCAAACGTATCTATAATTTCTTATGTTCCATGCTACTTTTATGATGATACTCACATGTTTTATACACATTATATGTCATTATTATGCATTTTCCGGCACTAACCTATTGACGAGATGCCGAAGAGCCAGTTCCTGTTTTCTGCTGTTTTTGGTTTCAGAAATCCTAGTAAGGTATATTCTCGGAATTGGACGAAATCAACGCCCAGGGGCTTATTTTTCCACGAAGCTTCCAGAAGACCGGAGGAGATACGAAGTGGGGCCACGGGGCGCCGCCACACTAGGGCGGCGCGGCCTAGAGGGGCCCGCGCGGCCCTAGCGTGTGGGGCCCCGTGATGCCTCCCGACCTGCCCTTCCGCCTACTTAAAGCCTTCGTCGCGAAACCCCCGATACCGAGAGCCACGATACGGAAAACCTTCCGAGACGCCGCCAATCCCATCTCGGGGGATTCAGGAGATCGCCTCCGGCACCCCGCCGGAGAGGGGAATCATCTCCCGGAGGTCTCTTCATCGCCATGATCGCCTCCGGATCGATGTGTGAGTAGTCCACCCCTGGACTATGGATCCATAGCAGTAGCTAGATGGTTGTCTTCTCCTCATTGTGCTATCATGTTAGATCTAGTGAGCTACCTATCATGATCAAGATCATCTATTTGTAATGCTACATGTTGTGTTTGTTGGGATCCGATGAATATTGAATACTATGTCAAGTTGATTATCAATCTATCATATATGTTGTTTATGTTCTTGCATGCTCTCCATTGGTAGTAGAGGCTCGGCCAAGTTGATACTTGTAACTCCAAGAGGGAGTATTTATGCTCGATAGTGGGTTCATGCCTCCATTGAATGCGGGACGGTGACAAAAAGTTCTAAGGTTGTGGATGTCTTTGTTGCCACTAGGGATAAAACATCGATGCTTTGTCTAAGGATATTTGAGTTGATTACATTACGCACCATACTTAATGCAATTGTACTGTTGTTTGCAACTTAATACTGGAGGGGGTTCGGATGATAACTCTGAAGGTGGACTTTTTAGGCATAGATGCATGTTTGGATAGCGGTCTATGTACTTTGTCGTAATGCCACGATTAAATCTCATAGTACTCATCATGATATATGTATGTGCATTGTTATGCCTTCTTTATTTGTCAATTGCCCAACTGTAATTTGTTCACCCAACATCCTGTTTATCTTATGGGAGAGACACCACGAGTGAACTGTGGACCCCGGTCCAATTCTTTACATCTGAAATACAATCTACCGCAATTGTTCGTTCATCGTTCTTCGCAAACAATCATCATCATCCACACTATACATCTAATCCTTTGTTTACAGACAAGCCGGTGAGATTGACAACCTCACTCGTTATGTTGGGGCAAAGTACTTCGATTGTCGTTGTGCAGGTTCCATGTTGGCGCCGGAATCCCCGGTGTTGCGCCGCACTACACTCCGCCACCAACAACCTTCACGTGCTCCTTGACTCCCTACTGGTTCGATAACCTTGGTTTCTTACTGAGGGAAACTTACTCGTTGTGGGCATCACACCTTCTTCTTGGGGTTCCCAACGGACGTGTCAACTACACGCGAGCAAAGTAAATTTGCGGCGCCGTTGCTTGGGAGATCAAGACACGCTGCAAGGGAGTCTCCCACATCCAATCTCTTTACTTTGTTTTTGTCTTGCTTTACTTTATTTTATTTACTGCTTTGTTTGCTCTTATATCAAAAACACAAAAAAAAATTAGTTGCTAGTTTTACTTTATTTACTGTCTTGTTCTCCATATTAAAAACACAAAAAAATTAGTTACTTGCATTTACTTTATTTACCTTTCGTTTATTTCCTCATGTTTCCTCCTAAGTTCACTCTGAAAGACATACCGGTAGGACGAGGGTCTATAATTGGAAGAGATAATATAGAAGATTTTTTCACTCATGTTAGTACAGCTGAAGATTTTGAAGATAGACACTTGGTAGAACTTGCTCCTACTTATGAAATTGCTCGTTGCTTCTTTAGTACACATGTTGGAAACTAAATTTGTTAATATCAATCCTATAATTAAACACATGTTTCTTACACTCTGTGATATGGAGGAAGGAGAAAAGAAAGATTTTGTCTTAGAAACCCTTCTTAAAGAATTTGGTGGTGTAGCAAGAGAGGCTAGAAAGGTCTTTATTAAATATAAGATGCTTGGCTCTTATACCAACTTTGCTAGTACCCTTGAAAAAATGGAAAAAGAAAGAATAAAGTACACTAATAATGTTAATGATGGTGGGGAGATTAAGACATCAATACCTTGCAAGCTCCTAGGAATGCATGAAGCTCTAGAAAATAACTATGGTTGGCTTGTTCCTGAAAATTTGTTTGATGAGGATAGCAAGCCTAAGAATAATGAAAAAGGAGCCTCTGAAACTTACATAGATAAGATAAAATGCATAGTTGAGAAAACTCCAAACCCCTCTGTTGATACTTCATCTCTTGATAATACTTCATTCACACTTTCTGCGCCTAGCTGAAAGGCGTTAAAGAAAGCGCTTATGGGAGACAACCCATTATTTTACTTCTGCACTTTTGTTTTATATTTGAGTCTTGGAAGTTGTTACTACTGTAGCAACCTCTTCTTATCTTTATTTTATTGCATTGTTGTGCCAAGTAAAGTCTTTGATAGCAAAGCCAATACTAGATTTGGATTACTGCGCAGGAACAGATTTCTTGCTGTCACGAAATTGAGCCGTCCCTGCTGTATAAAATTTAGAAAAATCTGCCAATTTACGTGCGTGATCCTCAGATATGTACGCAACTTTCATTCAATTTGGGCATTTGCATCTGAGCAAGTCTGGTGCCTCTAAAAAATTCGTCTTTACGGACTGTTCTGTTTTGACAGATTCTGCCTTTTATTTCGCATTGCCTGTTTTGCTATTCTTGATTGATTTCTTTGTTCCATTAACTTTCAGTAGCTTTGTGCAATGTCCAGAAGTGTTAAGATTGATTATGTCACCTCTGAATATATGAATTATGCACTGACCCTCTAATGAGTTTGTTTTGAGTTTGGTGTGGAGGAAGTTTTCAAGGGTCAAGAGAGGAGGATGATACAATATGATCAAGAAGAGTGAAAAGTCTAAGCTTGGGGATGCCCCCGAGGTTCATCCCTGCATATTTTAAGAAGACTCAAGCATCTAAGCTTGGGGATGCCCAAGGCATCCCTTCTTCATCGACAACTTATCGGGTCACCTCTAGTGAAACTATATTTTTATTCCGTCACATCTTATGTGCTTTACTTGGAGCGTCTGTTTGTTTTTGTTTTTGTTTTTGTTTGAATAAAATCGGATCCTAGCATTCTTTGTTTGGGAGAAAGACACGCTCTGTTGTTTCGTATGAACACATATGTTCTTAGCTTTACTTTTAATGTTCATTGCGAAAGTTGAACTACTTCATTCATTGTTATATGGTTGAAAACGGAAAATGCCGCATGTGGTAAATGGTATAATTTCTTGAATAATTTGATACTTGGCAATTGTTGTGCTCATATAGATCATGTTTAAGCTCTTGCATCATGTACTTTGCACCCATTAATGAAGAACTACATAGAGCTTGTTAAAATTTGGTTTGCATGATTGATCTCTAGAGTCTAGATATTTTCTGGTTAAGGTGTTTGAACAACAAAGAGAAAATGTAAAGTCTTATAATACTTACAATATGTTCATATGTGAGTCTTGCTGCACCGTTTTATACTTGAGTTTGCTTCAAACAACCTTGCTAGCCTAGCCTTGTATTGAGAGGAATTCTTCTCGTGCATCCAAATCCTTGAGCCAATAACCATGCCATTTGTGTCCACCATACCTACCTACCACATGGTATTTCTCTGCCATTTCAAAGTAAATTACTTGAGTGCTACCTTTAAAAATTCTATCCTTTGTCTTTGCAATATATAGCTCATGGGAAAAATAGCCTTAAAAACTATTGTGGTGAAGAATATGTACTTATGTGTCTTATTTCTTAATAAGTTGCTTGTTGAGCGGTAACCATGTTTCTGGGACGCCATCAACTTTTACACCTTTGTTGAATATCATGTGAGTTGCTATGCATGTTCGTCTTGTCTGAAGTAAGGGCGATTTTCATGATCATATGGTTTGAGTATGCATATTGTTAGAGAAGAACATTGGGCCGCTAACTAAAGCCATGATCCATGGTGGAAGTTTCAGTTTGGACAATCAATCCTCAATCTCTTATGAGAATATTAACTGTTGTTGAATGCTTATGCATTAAAGAGGAGTCCATTATCTGTTGTCTATGTTGTCCCGGTATGGATGTCTAAGTTGAGAATAATCAAAAGCGAGAAATCCAATGCGAACATTCTCCTTAGACCTTTGTACGAAGCGGCATAGAGGTACCCCTTTGTGACACTTGGTTGAAACATATGCTATGCAATGATAATCCATGTTAATCCAAGCTAATTAGGACAAGGTGCGAGCACTATTGGTATACTATGCATGAGGCTTGCAACTTATAGGATATCTTATACATAACACATATGCTTTATTACTACCGTTGAAAAAATTGTTTCTATGTTTTCAAAATGAAAAGCTCTAGCACAAAAATAGTAATCCATGCTTCCCTCTGCGAAGGGCCTATTGATACGTCTCCGACGTATCGATAATTTCTTATGTTCCATGCCACATTATTGATGATATCTACATGTTTTATGCATACTTTATGTCATTATTATGCGTTTTCCGGAACTAACCTATTGACAAGATGCCGAAGGGCCAGTTCCTGTTTTCTGCTGTTTTTGGTTCCAGAAATCCTAGTAAGGAAATATTCTCGGAATCGGACGAAATCAAGACCCAGCATCCTATTTTGCCCGGAAGCATCCAGAACACCCGAGAACCGCCAGAGAGGGGGCACAGGCCCACGGGACCATAGGCCGGCGCGGCCTGGGTGTGGCCTGCGCCACCCTATGGTCCCGCCGCCTCTTCGACCCTATGACGCCGCCTCTTCGCCTATAAGAAGCCCCTCGACCTAAAACCTCGATACGAAAAAAGCCACGGTACGAGAAACCTTCCAGAGCCGTCGCCATCGCGAAGCCAAGATCTGGGGGACAGGAGTCTCTGTTCCGGCACGCTGCCAGAGCGGGGAAGTGCCCCCGGAAGGCTCCTCCATCGACACCACCGCCATCTTCATCAACGCTGCTGTCTCACATGAGGAGGGAGTAGTTCTCCATCGAGGCTCGGGGCTGTACCGGTAGCTATGTGGTTCATCTCTCTCCTATGTGCTTCAATACAATAATCTCATGAGCTGCCTTACATGATTGAGATTCATATGATGATGCTTGTAATCTAGATGTCGTTATGCTAGTCAAGTGAATTTTACTTATGTGATCTCCAGGAGACTCCTTGTCCCACGTGTGTAAAGGTGACAAGTGTGTGCACCGTGTGGGTCTCTTAGGCTATATTTCACGGAATACTTATTCACTGTTATGAATGGCGTAGTGAAGTGCTTATTTATATCTCTTTATGATTGCAATGTGTTTTGTATCACAATTTATCTATGTGCTACTCTAGTGATGTTATTAAAGTAGTTTTATTCCTCCTGCACGGTGTAATGGTGACGAGTGTGTGCATCCGTGTTAGTACTTGGCGTATGCTATGATCATGATCTCTTGTAGATTGTGAAGTTAACTATTGCTATGATAGTATTGATGTGATCTATTCCTCCTACATAGTGTGAAGGTGACAGTGTGCATGCTTTGTGTTAGTACTTGGTTTAGTCGTGTTGATCTTTCTTGCACTCTAAGGTTATTTAAATATGAACATTGAATTGTGGAGCTTGTTAACTCCGGCATTGAGGGTTCGTGTAATCCTACGCAATGTGTTCATCATCCAACAAAAGAGTGTAGAGTATGCATTTATCTATTCTGTTATGTGATCAATGTTGAGAGTGTCCACTAGTGAAAGTCTAATGCCTAGGCCTTGTTCCTAAATATCGCTATCGCTGCTTGTTTATTGTTTCATCGCGTTACTACTTGCTACCATATTACCACCATCAACTACACGCCAGCAAGCTATTTTCTGGCGCCGTTACTACTGCTCATATTCATTCATACCACATGTATTTCACTATCTCTTCGCCGAACTAGTGCACTTATTAGGTGTGTTGGGGACACAAGAGACTTCTTGCTTTGTGGTTGCAGGGTTGCTTGAGAGGGATATCTTTGACCTCTTCCTCCCTGAGTTCGATAAACCTTGGGTGATTCACTTAAGGGAAACTTGCTGCTGTTCTACAAACCTCTGCTCTTGGAGGCCCAACACTGTCTACAAGAATAGAAGCTCCCGTAGATATCAAGCTATTTTCTAGCGCCGTTGCCGGGGAGGAAAGGTAAAAGGTACTCACACTCCGGATCTCGGCTACTAAGCTATTTTCGCCGTTGTAAGTACTCGAAGCTATTTCCTTTAGATCCTGCAATTGCATCTTTTTGTTTCTTGTTTACACTAGTTTGGCATAATGGACAATAATGAGCTTCTTATTCTATTTCCTGATTTAAAACATGGATTGTTTGATGCGAAAATTAAAAAACCTATGGAATCTTATTTGCATGGCTGGTAGTAATATTAGTATGAACGCTTTGAACACCATTGTTGATAATGATACAGAAAGTTCTAAGCTTGGGGAAGCTGGTTTTGATGAGCATGATATTTTTAGTCCCCCAAGCATTGAGGAGAAAATTTACTTTGATGATACTTTGCCACCTATTTATGATGATTATAATGATAGTGGTCTTTTGGTGCCACCTACTATGGAGATTAAATTTTGTTATGATTACAACATGCCTCCTATATTTGATGATGAGAATAATAATGATAGCTACTTTGTTGAATTTGCTCCCACTACAACTAATAAAATTGATTACGCTTATGTTGGGAGTAGTAATAATTTTATGCATGAGACTCATGATAAGAATGCTTTATGTGATATTTATATTGTTGAGTTTGCTCATGATGCTACTGAAAGTTATTATGAGAGAGGAAAATATGGTTGTAGAAATTTTCATGTTACTAAAATGCCTCTCTATGTGCTGCAATTTTTGAAGCTACACTTGTTTTATCTTCCTATGCTTGTCACTTTGCTCTTCATGAACTTGTTTATTTACAAGACTCCTATGCATAGAAAGCATGTTAGACTTAAATTTGTTTTGAATTTGCTTCTTGATGCTCTCTTTTGCCTCATACTCTATTTTTCATGTGAGCATCATTAAAACTGCTGAGCCCATCTTAACGGCTATAAAGAAAGAACTTCTTGGGAGATAACCCATGTGTTATTTTGCTACAGTACTTTGTTTTATATTTGTGTCTTGGAAGTTGTTTACTACTGTAGCAACCTCTCCTTATCTTAGTTTTGTGTTTTGTTGTGCCAAGTAAAGTCATTGATAGAAAGGTTGATACTAGATTTGGATTACTGCGCAGTTTCAGATTTCTTTGCTGTCACGAATTTCGACCTGCCTCCCTGTAGGTAGCTCAGAAAATTAAGCGAATTTACGTGCGTGATCCTCAGATATGTACGCAACTTTCATTCAATTTGGGCATTTTCATTTGAGCAAGTCTGGTGCCCTAATAAAATCCATCTTTACGGACTGTTCTGTTTTGACAGATTCTGCCTTTTATTTCACATTGCCTCTTTTGCTATGGTGGATGAATTTCTTTGCTTCATTAATGTCCAGTAGCTTTATGCAATGTCCAGAAGTGTTAAGAATGATTGTGTCACCTCTGAACATGTTAATTTTTATTGTGCACTAACCCTCTAATGAGTTGTTTTGAGTTTGGTGTGGAGGAAGTTTTCAAGGGTCAAGAGAGGAGGATGATATACTATGATCAAGAAGAGTGAAAAGTCTAAGCTTGGGATGCCCCCGTGGTTCATCCCTGCATATTTAAGAAGACTCAAGCATCTAAGCTTGGGGATGCCCAAGGCATCCCCTTCTTCATCGACAACATTATCAGGTTCCTCCCCTGAAACTATATTTTTATTCCGTCACATCTTATGCACTTTGCTTGGAGCGTAGGTTTGTTTTTGTTTTTGTTTTGTTTGAATAAAATGGATCCTAGCATTCACTTTCGGGAGAGAGACACGCTCCGCTGTAGCATATGGACAAGTATGTCCTTAGGCTCTACTCATAGTATTCATGGCGAAGTTTCTTCTTCGTTAAATTGTTATATGGTTGGAATTGGAAAATACTACATGTAGTAACTCTAAAATGTCTTGAATAATTTGATACTTGGCAATTGTTGTGCTCATGTTTAAGCTCTTGCATCATATACTTTGCACCTATTAATGAAGAAACACTTAGAGCTTGCTAATTTGGTTTGTATATTTGGTTTCTCTAGAGTCTAGATAATATCTAGTATTGAGTTTTGAACAACATGGAAGACGGTGTAGAGTCTTATAATGTTTACAATATGTCTTTTATGTGAGTTTTGCTGCACCGTTCATCCTTGTGTTTGTTTCAAATAACCTTGCTAGCCTAAACCTTG
>NC_061511.1:132228828-132381910 GCF_022539505.1 Lolium rigidum
ATACTTGTGGGTCATCACCCGGTGGCGTGTCGAAACAGAGATTCTGTCCCCCAAAACTTGTCGTTGATGGCGGCGGCGCTGTGGAACCCTTGGTGGAATATGACTGGATGATCTAGGGTTTTCGCGTCTGGGGCAATATATAGGCGAAGGGGCAGCGTCGGGGGAGCCAGGGGGCTCCCTCCCCACATCACGGCGCGGGGGGGCCCACTGCTGCGCGGCCCTATGGTGTGGGCCCCGTGCTGGCCTTCCTCGACTCTTCTTCGGTCTTCTGGAACACTCCGTGGAAAATAGGGCCGTGGGCTTTTGTTTCGTCCAATTCCGAGAATATTTGTAAACCAGCTTTTCTGAAATCAAAAACAGCGAGAAAACGAGAACTGCACCGTGGCATCTTGTTAATAGGTTAGTCCTAGAAAATGCATAAAAACATTATAAAGTATGAATAAAACATGTAGGTATTGTCATAAAACTAGCATGGAATATAAGAAATTATAGATACGTTGGAGACGTATCAAGCATCCCCAAGCTTAGTTCCTACTCGCCCTCGAGTAGGTAAACGAGAAAAAATAATTTCTGAAGTGACATGCTACCAACATAATCTTGATCAACACTATTGTAAAGCATATGAGATGAATGAAGTGACTCATAGCAATGGTCTATAGTTTGCTAACAAAAAGATAATGACTAAACAACTGAATCATATAGCAAAAACTTTTCATGAATAGTACTTTCAAGACAAGCATCAAAAAGTCTTGCATAAGAGTTAACTCATAAAGAAATAGATTCTTAATAAGAGGTTTTGAAGCAACACAAAGGAAGATTTAAGTTTCAGCAATTGCTTTCAACTTTCAACATGCATATCTCATGGATAATTGTCAACACAAAGTAATATAATAAGTGCAATAAGTAAGCATGTAAGAATCGAGTGCACACAGATTGACACAAGTGTTTGCTTCTAAGATAGAAAGAAGTAGGTAAACCGACTCAACATAAAGTAAAAGAAAGGCCCTTCGCAGAGGAAAGCGAGGATTAAATCATGTGCTAGAGCTTTTTAAGTTTTGAAATCATATAGAGAGCATAAAAATAAAGTTTTGAGAGGTGTTTGTTGTTGTCAACGAATGGTAGTGGGCACTCTAACCCCCTTGTCAAACAGACTTTCAAAGAGCGGCTCCCATGAAGGACGTTATCTCTACCAGCAAGGTAGATCATCCCTCTTCTCTTTTGTTTACACATGTAGTTTAGTTTTATTTATAGATGACACTCCTCCCAACCTTTTGCTTTCACAAGCCATGGCTAACCGAATCCTCGGGTGCCTTCCAACATTTCACATACCATGGAGGAGTGTCTATTGCAAAATTAAGTTGCTTACTGATAAATCAGGGCAAAACATGTGAAGAGAATTATTAATGAAAGTTAATTAATTGGGGCTGGGCACCCCGTTGCTAGCTCTTTTTGCAAAATTATTGGATAAACGGATGTATATGTCACTAGTCCATTGGTGAAAGTCTGCCCAACAAGATTGAAAGATAAAACACCACATACTTCCTCATGAGCTATGAAACATTTACACAAATAAGGAGTAATAAAGTTTTGAATTGTTTAAAGGTAGCACATGAAGTATTTACTTGGAATGGCGAGAAAAATACCACATAGTAGGTAGTTATGGTGGACACAAATGGCATAGGTTTTGGCTCAAGGTTTTGGATGCACGAGAAGCATTCCCTCTCAGTACAAGGCTTGGCTAGCAAGGTTGTTTGAAGCAAACACAAGTATAAACCGGTACAGCAAAACTTACATAAGAACATATTGCAAGCATTATAAGACTCTACACTATCTTCCTTGTTGCTCAAACACTTTTACCAGAAAATATCTACACCTTAGAGAGACCAATCATGCAAACCAAATTTCAACAAGCTCTACGGTAGTTCTCCACTAATAGGTTTAAACTACATGATGCAAGAGCTTAAACATGATCTACTTGAGAGCTCAAAACAATTGCCAAGTATCAAATTATTCAAGACAATATACCAACTACCACATGAAGCATTTTCTGTTTCCAACCAAATAACAATCAATGCCGAGGCTTTCAGCTTTCGCCATGAATATTAAAGTAAAACGAAGAACACAAGTGTTCAAATGAAAAAGCGGAGCGTGTCTCTCTCCCACACAAGCATGCTAGGATCCGATTTATTCAGAGAATGAAAATAACAAAACGAAAATAAAAGCACACGAGACGCTCCAAGTAAAGCACATAAGATGTGACAGAATTAAAATATAGTTTCACTAGAGGTGACCCGATAAGTTGTTGATGAAGAAGGGGATGCCTTGGGCATCCCCAAGCTTAGACGCTTGAGTCTTCTTGAAATATGCAGGGATGAACCACGGGGGCATCCCCAAGCTTAGACTTTTCACTCTTCTTGATTATATTATATCATCCTCCTCTCTTGATCCTTGAAAACTTCCTTCACACCAAACTCAAAGCAATCTCATTAGAGGGTTAGTGAATAATAAAAAATTCACATGTTCAGCAAGGACACAATCATTCCCAACACTTCTGGACATTACCCCAGGCTACTGAAATTTAATGGACCAAAGGAATCCACTCAAACACAGTAAAAGAGGCAATGCGAAATAAAAGGCAGAATCTATCAAAAACAGAACAGTCCGTAAAGACTAATTTTTTCGAGCCACTTAACATCCTCAGATGGAAAAGCTCCAGTTGAACGAAAGTTGCGTACATATCTGAGGATTACTCATGAATTTTTTCAGCATTTTACGAGTTTCCTACAGAGAGAAAAGCTCAAATTCGTGACAGCTAAAAATCTGTTTCTGCGCAGAAATCTAAATCTAGTATCAACTTTCTATCAAAGACTTTACTTGGCACAACAATGCAAGAAAATAACGATACAAAGGTATTTCTACAGTAGTAACAAGCACCTTGACTCAAATATAAAACAAAAATTGCAGAAATAAAATAATGAGTTGTCTCCCATAAGCGCTTTTCTTTAACGCCTTTTAGTTAGGCATAGTGATTTTTATGATGCTCACATAAAGATGAGAGTTGAAAAGAGAGCGTCAAGAAGCATATATAAAACATGTTCAAATCTAACACTCTTCCTATGCATAGGAGCCTTGTAAGAAAACAAGTCAATGAAGAACAAAGTGAGTAGCATAGGAAGACAAAACAAGTGTAACTTCAAAAATTTCAACACAAGGAGAGGAGACTTAATATTATTGTGATATATGAAATCGTGTCTACCTCTCTCATAAGTACCAGTAGGTCTTAAAGTACCCAGCAAATAAAAGCAAATCAAGAGAAAGCTCAAAACATTCATCATAAAGAGAAGAAATTTAGTAACATGAAGATTTCTATACCCATACTTTCCTCTCTCAAAATAATTTTCAGTGGCATCATGAATAAACTCAACAATATAGCTATCACATAAAGCATTCTTATCATGATCCACATGCATAAAAGTATCATTACTCTCCACATAAGCATAATCAATTTTATTAGTAATAGTGGGAGTAAAACTATCACAACCATCATTGTAATCATCATAAATTGGAGGCATGGTATAATCATAATAAACTTTATCCTCCATAGTAGGTGGCACCAAAATACCACTATCATTATAATCATCATAAATGGGAGGCAAAGTACCATCAAAGAAAATTTTCTCCTCAAAACTTGGGGGACTAAAAATATCACAACCAGCTTCCCCAAGCTTAGACTTTTCCATAGCATTAAAAATAATAGTGTTCAAAGAATTCATGCTAAAAACATTGCTACAAATATTTTGCAAACAAAGTTCCATGGGTTTTTTTAATTCTCTCTTCAAACACATCATGTCCTAATTCAAGATAAAGTTCATAAAGATCTCTAATTTTTTTGTTGTTTTCCATTAAGCCTAACTAGTGAAAATAAAAACAAGAGACAAAAAGATAAAATTGCAGAATCTAAAGGAGATACCTTCGAGCACTCACACACCGGCAACAGTGCTAGAAAATAGCTTAGTAGTCGGAGGATGTGAATACCTTTTACCTTACCTCCCGGCAACGGCGCCGGAAAATAGCTTGATGTCTACGCACGCTTCTATTTACGTAGACGAGTGTTGGGCCTCCAAGAGCGAGAGGTTCGTAGAACGAGCGAGCAAGTTTCCCTTAAGTGAATCACCCAAGGTTTATCGAACTCAGGGAGGTAGAGGTCAAAGATATCCCTCTCAAGAAACCCTGCAATTAAGATACAAGAAGTCTCTTGTGTCCCCAACACACCTAATACACTTCTCAGATGTATAGGTGCACTAGTTCGGCGAAGAGATAGTGAAATACAAGTAATCTGGATGATTATAAGTAGTAATTGCAATCTAAAATAAAAATGACAGCAAGCGAACATGTACAGAACTTGTTGGAAACGGTGTTTCAATGCTTAGAAACAAGGCCTAGGGATCATACTTTCACTAGTGGACACTCTCAACAATGATCACATAATTGAATAAATAAATGCTACTCTCAAACACTCTCTTGTTGGATAACAAACACCATTCATTGTGTAGGGCTGCAAAAGCACACCTCAAGCCGGAGTAAACAAGCTCCACAACGTCATAAAGGAATCACACACGATGCGCACACTCGTCACCATCACACCGTGGAGAGTGACTCCGGAGTTCATATTAAAGTAACCTCTAGAGTGCATAATAGACAAGAGTAACATCTACATATTCAACTAGATTACAAAGCTCATGATCACATAAAGATCACACCATGGGAGAGAGAGATGAACCACATAGCTACCGCTAGAGCCCTCAGCCTCGGGGGAGAACTACTCCCTCCTCATCATGGGAGTCAGCAGCGGCGATGAAGATGGCGGTGGTGTCGATGGAGATGACTCCGGGGGCAATTCCCCGCCCCGGCGGCGTGCCGGAACAGAGATTTTGTCCCCCGAAACTTGTCGTCGATGGCGGCGGCGCTGCGGAACCCTTGGTGGAATATGACTGGATGATCGGTTTTTGCGTCTGGGGCAATATATAGGCGAAGGGGCAGCGTCGGGGGAGCCAGGGGGCTCCCTCCCCACATCACGGCGCGGCGGGCCCCATAGCCGCGCCGCCCTATGGTGTGGGCCCCTGCTGGCCTTCCTCGACTCTTCTTCGGTCTTCTGGAACACTCCGTGGAAAATAGGGCCGTGTGCTTTTGTTTCGTCCAATTCCGAGAATATTTGTAAACCAGCTTTTCTGAAATCAAAAACAGCAGAAAACGAGAACCGGCACTCGTGGCATCTTGTTAATAGGTTAGTCCCAGAAAATGCATAAAAACATTATAAAGTGTGAATAAAACATGTAGGTATTGTCATAAAACTAGCATGGAACATAAGAAATTATAGATACGTTGGAGACGTATCAAGCATATACCAGAATGATTCATGTGATGATCAATGGACAACAGTAAGAATATCCCTGAGTGCTTTGGAAGAACCAAGGATATATAGTTTTGTATGGGGTAATGACAAACAAATCGATGTAAGGTGTTACACCGATATTAGTTTGGTCACATATAAAAATGAAATTTCAATCTCAATTAGGTTAAGTGTTGCTTAAAAGGTAGCACAATGTGCTAGAAGAAGTCTATGCTAGATTTAGATGAGTTCTAAATATTGTGACGGATTCCGCAAACGAAGGCAGAGTATGTCATTGTTTTGACAAATGACTGAGGATGTTAAGTCAAGAAGTTCTTTGAGAACTTGGTGTAGTTCCGATAGTGTCAGAACTTTGAAGCTATATTGTGTGTGACAATATTAGTGACATATTTCAGACCGCGGAATTAAGGTTCCACCAGAAGACTGAACATATATGATTAATGCCGACTCATTTGGAAAATGAGTGATGCGTTGAGACGTAAATGAATTGCAAAATACATACGTTTCTGAGCGTGTCAGATCCGTTGACTGAAACCTCTCTCATGAGCAAAACATGATAAAGCACCAGAAGGCCAAGGTGTTATATCTTTACAAATGTAAACTAGATTATTGACTCTAGTGCAAGTGGGAGACTGTTGGAGATATGCCCAAGAGGCAATAATAAAGTGGTTATTATAATATATATTTGTGTTTATGATAAATGTTTGCATACCATGCTATAATTTTATTAACCGAAACATTGATACATGTGTGTTATGTAAACAACAAGGAGTCCCTAGTAAGCCTCTTGTATAACTAGCTTGTTGATTAATAGATGATCATGGTTTCGTGATCATGAACATTAGATGTTATTAATAACAAGGTTATGTCATTAGATGAATGATATAATGGAAACACACCCAAATAAGCGTAGCATAAGATCAAGTTATTTAAGTTCAACTTGCTATAAGCTTTCGATACATAGTTACCTAGTCCTTCGACCATGAGATCATGTAAATCACTTATACCGGAAGGGTACTTTGATTACATCAAACGCCACTGCGTAAATGGCTGGTTATAAATATGGGATTAAGTATTGAGAAAGTGCGAGTTGAGGCATATGGATCAAGAGTGGGATTTGTCCATCCCGATGACGGATAGATATAATTTGGGCCCTCTCAGTGAAATGTCGTCTGATTAGCTTGCAAGTATGTGACTAAGTCACAAGAGATGACATACCACGGTACGAGTAAAGAGTACTTGTCAGTAACGAGGTTGAACTAGGTATGGAGATACCGATGATCGAACCTCGGACAAGTAAAGTATCGCGTGACAAAGGGAATCGGTATCGTATGTAAATGGTTTAATCGATCACTAAGTTATCGTTGAATATGTGGGAGCCATTATGGATCTCCAGATCCCGCTATTGGTTATTGGTCGGAGAGGAGTCCCGACCATGTCTGCATAGTTCACGAACCGTAGGGTGACACATTTAAGGTTTGATGTCGTTTTAAGTAGATATGGAATATGGAATGGATTTCGAATGTTGTTCGGAGTCTCGGATGGGATCCGAGACATCACGAGGAGTTTCGGAATGGTCCGGAGAATAAGATTCATATATGGAAAGTCATTTTCCGGGGTTCGGAAAAAAGTCCGGTGTTTTGACCGGAGCTTCCAAAAGGTTTTGGAAGGACCGGAATAGTCCGGAATATTGTGGAAGGTTCCGGAAGTGTCCGGGACGACCCGGGCTGTCTAAGGAAGTCCGGAGGGTTCCATAATAGGTGTATCTATGTTTTCCTTAAGGGTTAAGAAGTTTCCCCTAAGGCAGATTCGGATTTGGCAAAAGAGTCCTAGTTCTAGTAGGTTTCGGCTGACAGAAACCTACCGGAACTCTCCCAAACTTTGGGAGCAGGTCTTGGACGACCCAAGGACCTTTTCCACCTATAAAAGGAGGGCAAGGTGAGCCCCAAGAGGTACACAAGTCGCAGCCCTAGCTCCCCCTCTCCCAAACCCTAGCTACTCCCTCCTCCTTCTTCTCCCGCAACGCTTACGGCGAAGCCCTGCCGGAGATGTCCACCACCACCGTCACCACGCCGTCGTGCTGGCGGGATTCCGAGGAGGATCTACTACATACGCTGCCCGCTGGAACGGGGAGAATAACACCGTCATCAACACTGAACGTGTGACCGAGTACGGAGGTGCTGCCCGACTACCGTCAAGATCTTCTACGCGCTTTTGAAAGCGGCAAGTGATCGACTACAACAACAACAAGATCTAATCTCGTAGGCTTTGGAAATCTTCGAGGGTTAGTCTCATGATCTTCTCGTTGCTACCATCTTTTAGATTGGATCTTGGCTTGTTATTCGTTCTTGCGGTAGGAATTTTTTTGTTTTCTATGCTACGAATCCCATCATGGCCACGCGGCGTCCAGTCGCCTACGTCATCGTAAAAGCGGGTAGTTGCCACCACTATATAGTACGTACGCCGTCCACCACCTCGGCGCTATCCTCTCATCTCCACCATCGCCGCTGCTCCATTCTCTCTCCTCTCCACCTCAAAAATGTCGCGCCGTCTGAAGACGACGTACTCCATGCTTGGCCTCAGCGGCCGCGCGCTTTCTCCACCACCACCACAGCCGCAGCCGCAGCCCGACGCGGAGTACAGCTCCGACGACGACGAGGTCCCACGGTTCGCGGCGTGGCACGAGGCCTACGTCGCAGACGCGGAAGCTGAGGCGGCGGAGGAGGTGGCGCAGTGGGGCGAGCAGCCGTAGGCCCCCGTCGAGCCGGAGCAAGCGGCGATTATGGCGTAGTTGAATGCGCAACGCTTCCAGAGGTTGAAGGAGGAGGAGCGGGAGTTCGTCAACGACGCAAACCTCGAGCAAGCCCTCGAGATCTCGCGCCAGCGAGCGGCCACGGAGGAGGCGGGACACCTCCTCATGGAGGCAGAGCGACATAAGCTATACGAGCTCAACACTCATCGCCATTATGAGGCGTTCGCCTGCGAGCAAGCGAGGCGCGCCGAGATCGAGGCTTCTCGGCAAAGGCTGGAAGCGCGGGGACTGCGCTGCCGGCTGCCATGCTCCACCGCCAGATGCGCGAAGCAATGGACGAGAAGCGGGCACGGACGTAGGCGGCAAAGGCGAAGAATGATGACGAGGCAGGCCCGTCGCGCACTCCAACCGACGGTCATTAGATTAGGATGAAGTTTAAGTTTTATTTAGGTTTAAATTCAAGTTATTTTTGTATAAATTTCATATGAATTTCAGTTTTTAAATGTCATTTTAAATTTAAATTTCTATTGGGGCTACAGTATAGGGCCGCCGGTGTGGGAACAGCATCCCCAAATAGAGGATGCTCTGCCGGCACTCCCCATACGGCAGTGCCGATGCCCCTGTCGGCGCCTATTTGGGAGCTGCCGGTGGAGATGCTCTAACAATCTCATGGCCCACCCTGGTTGGGTTTTTTTTAGTCATAGGGAGAACAACTCAACAATAGTATAGCTAGTGGCTATTGAGGTTTTGTCATGTTAACTATAACTAATTTATAACCATCATATATAATAGTTAACTCTAAAAAATAGTACTTTATCAAATTATGGCTCATTTTTCACTCTCACAAAGTTCCTACGAGCACGTGATAGAGCTGACTCTTGCATGAGAGCCCACTTATCTTCTCTCTCCTATTCTCACTCCTCGAACTAAGTAAAAAATATAATATTTTATCTTTTATAACCCGTTGACTATATCTTTTTTTTTGAAACAAAATATATTAAGCTAGCAAGCCGCCTCATTAAAAACCTTCCAGTCCCCTTAGGTACCCTGGTAAGTAAAAGAGTGCGTCTGGAACTTGCTGCTACCAATTCATATCATCGTTACATCGTTTAAGAGAGGTTGAAGAATGAATCTAGGGGGTTCATCGACCCAGTTACAATCTAACTGAATTTTAAAACACTCCTGAGCTAAACTATGAGCTACCATATTTGCTTCTCTTAAACAGTGCCGAAACGAGACTTCACCTATTGAGACAGCCAAATCAACACATTGGTGAACCCATGTACATGACTCAATCGTCTCCATAGAATCTGATTCTGCCAAAATGACATTGCATCCCCTCTTATTGTACTTATTGTACTTTCTGTTAGAATGAAACCAAGTCTCCACGAACAAGGTTTACCATAGCCAAAATTCAGGAGACCTAGTCTAAAAGGTGCCCCACTGACATAGCATCGAACTCAAAGCGATAACCATCACTTCTACAATCAGCACTTGCAACCCTTGTACCTCCTTTCCGTTTCCTTTCTTCATCATATACTTGGAAACCCAAACCCACCGGTACCAGGAGAGATAGAGAGGAGGGAGGGATGCCGCAGGCAGATCTAACTGGCGGAGGCGGTAGGCCGGGAGGCCTCCGACGGCCTCAACTTCCTCATGACCGCCGCGGGGGAGGTCACGGTGCTCGCGCTCCGTGGCGGCGCCCTCAGCCCGTTGGAGCCACTGACCTCCGTGTGGAGCCTTCGCATCTGTAACCTCGGGCACCGCCATGCCGCGGAGAAGCTCCTAGAGGCCATGGAGCCCGCCGAGGGAGCCTTATTTTGCATAGGTAAACCTCTAAGACTTTTGTGTTTTTCCTATTATTCATGTGGTTTCACTTTTTCAATCCTACGATTCAAAGAGGGCCTGAAAATGCCTGCTCCTGTTTAACTCTGGTCAATGCAGCGTCAACCAAAATATGTGACGGTACATGGGGATAGGCGGCCATTGTAAAACTCATCTAAGGTTCCACCCCCTCACCGGTGACGCCGTTGGTCTGCTTCACCTCCGGTAGCCTTGGGGAGGTGTGACGGACCACGATCCCTTGTTGGCGGGAGGGTTCCCCTTCTTTGTTTAGGCACTTCTCAGTGTCTTTTTTCTTTTGAAATGGTGAGGTGACAGCTACTTCCTGAAGTTATAATAAGGTTTTCCATGTCCTATCCTTACTTCGGTGGTGCGTCTATCACCGGTAGAGGGCGCTTGGAGTCGTGTGCCAGCCGACGGATCTCCTGCTTTCCGGCCTATTTTCGTGTTTGTTGGTCTGGTTGTAGGCCAATCTCTTTCAATATATGGTTATCATTATTGACGATGGTTGTTGCTATGGTGCGTTGGTCCTTTTAGGTTTTCGCATGATGGCTTTCCGTAAGGTACTACAACAATTTCTACTATGGCAAGGGTTGCCCGACTCCGATGCTGGAGGGGCGAGAACAGTGAGGCGTCTTGGCTCGTGCTAGTGTTTGTAGTCATCGCCAGGTGGTCCAGTAACCTATTTGTAATTTTTATTACTTTTAGTATTGTTTGTACACCATTGATGATTATTAATAAATCGGTAGATTTTTCGCAAAAAAAAATATGGTCAATGCAGATGGAAGCTTTGTTTTTGTTGACAGCGGTGTAGATGCCACTTGATGTCCATGATTGATCACAATTGACCTGATTGGGTTCTTCTTGCTCTCCTATCATGGACAACCCAAGTGATTAATAGAACTACAGTAGTATCTTGTGTAAGGTCCATGCTCTTTTGCATAGACGCAAGCGATGGAGTTGCAGTTTCAGTCCATAACAGCGCGGTTCATACGAACTAGTACCTTGTGTAAGGACTAAGGACTCTGCGTCTGCCTGGTCACGTTTTCCGTACTGAAACTGCAACTCCATCCTCGGTAGTTTTGATGAGATTTAGTCTAGATAATTATATATGTTGCAGTGTGTAAGTTTACTAATTTCGAAAAAAGTTAAGACAACTAATTTCGAACAGAGGAAGTACGAATCAAGGTTTTGCAGAAGAATGGTAAAAGGAGTTTGATACTTCCAATCTATTTTATTGGCTGCGATGAAGCGCATGTATGCAATTGATAATTTGTTGTCAGAAAGAATTAGTCACATAATCTCACAGACCGTGGAACTACTATAACTATATCTGTGGAAGGAAGGAGAAATCTTCGAGTTATTATTACAACCTCTCAAGGGCCAGATGAATGTTATGTTCTTACAAACAATGGAAGCAATCTGCATTGCTATCTAGTGTAAAAAGGCACTAATCAGAGGAGCTAAGACAAGCTGTCCTATACTACCTTGGCCAGCATGTAATTATTAAATTTCTAAATGCTTCTTTCATCAATCAGATACACATGATCATTAGACTACTGAACTACTCAAGCTCAACTGCGAACAATGAAAATCTAAGTCCTGGTTTGGAGTAATGGATTTTGTTGGAGTTCTGGTGGGATTTCTCCATGTCCTAAAGAAACTCAAGCTTTCCAAACAAAAACTAAATGGTCGTATTTGTTGATCTATTTGCCACCATGACATCCCGCTTCAGTCAGAATGCTCGAAAAGTGCAATGACCAATACGGTTCATGATGAATGGGGACAATCGATCTGTGCCTATCTGCGAACCATTATTCTGTTGTAGTTTTACATGCTATCGCATAACCGATTCTTTGACGTACCATTGTTCTCCAGTACTGCAAAGACACGAGGGATTCAGAGTTATATCAAACTTGGAAGTGGGGGCACGAAATGAAAAGAATAGATAGCACCAAACCAGAGCAACGAGACTCACAAATATTTCAAGCAGATATTGAGGAAGCGGGCATGTTGCTGGCTCTGAGATATGGTAACAGAACCTTCCATAATCTGGTCTTTCTTTAGCTCGATAGGTTCAAATAAGTACAATAGAGTCTGCGTTAAGAAAAACAGCATTCCTGTGGATGTTAGCAACGCATTTTTCTAGGAATTTCAAAAATAATATGCTAATTCGAAAAGTAAACCAACATGGTACTAGTGTTTAAAGCCATCACCTGCTGCCAATGAGTAGGCGCATCCTCTGGGGCAGTTGACAGAACAATGGACATATCTTGTTTTTTCTTTTTGCTGCTTGGGCTAGAATTTTGCATGTCCACATCCAAGGGTTGGCTTGCTTGCTTCTTGACTTTCTGGCGAACTGGTCCGTTAAACTCAACATCGAACCAAAATGCAAATCCATGCAATGGAGCTGAAAAATAGCACGAGACGGAAGTGAGCAGGCTTAGCATTTCCATGCGGATGAAGACAAGCAAGAAATATTCAAAGAGTACAACTGTACCCAAGATTAAGTTGTTTTTCACGTCTTCGGTAAAATTATCTTTGATTACAAGTTTACCGAATAATTTCAACTGACACTCCATCTGAATTAGGCCTAATCATGTCTCAATCTAGACCAAATACAAACTATGCACACATTTTATATAAATTTATCTTTGCATGTATGTATGACTAGTGACGCAAACATTATTTTCATCTTACCAGAGCACTCAATGGAAGGGTACCATGGCCATTCTCATTTGTGGTTTCCTCAATCTTAGAACTTTCTAAATCTTTGTGCCCGGTGAAAATAGAACTCGTAACAGGACTTCAAAGAGTGCAATATTTAAACGATTCATTCAGAAAAGAAGAAAGAGCACTGTGTTGACAAAACATGACTACAATTATCAGAATTAAAACAGTCCTATCACCATACATACTTAACACCAGTTAGCCACCTGAGGCTGCTAAGAATTGTGACCTTGCCACAACATGTTAGTGAGAAGGAAAGAGAATCCTGATTGCAGTAAGAATACAGGTAACACTTCTCCCATAAACCTTATAAATTCTGCTTTCCACTTCTCTAGGAAGCTTGAGTAGAAATAGATTTATTCTATCAACAGAAACATCACACAGCTTATCTAAAAGCCATTTCAACAGCACTCTGTCCAATAGTGATGAAAAGCTTAAGACCTTCAAAACAGGCCTGGTACGTTTATCCTCAAGAACTCCATGGATTAAAGAACTTGATCAAAAATCAGTAAAAAAACTATCTGTACAAATTTACTAGATTACCCTAACTTTTACTTCACCAGAAGTGCCGCATTTGTAGAAACAAATGAAATACAACTGACCTTGCAACATCGATGTAAACTTAAATGCAGCAGTAACCGTTTCAAGGTCTGGAGCTTGAATTGTATAGCAATCCACTTGTGCCACCTGCTCCAGGGACCTCAAGTAAGTTCTACTACAAATAATTCAGCTCACATATAAAAAGAATAGAGCTATGCATAGTATAGCTGCACACAAACAGAAACTAATTTATATGCTAGATTCTCGGAGTGATATACTCATAAAACTGCCTGTTAAGCAGAATGGAAAATATACAGTTCAGCAAGGGTTATCTTACCACTGCTGGCCATGTCAAAACATTCTCTCCACTAATCGTCTCAACAGATGGCTCCATGAATGCACATTGTTTTGCAAGAGGCATCATAGAAGACACTGAAGTCAAGCAAATAATACACTACAGATTAATCTGTGAATGAAAATAATTGCATATTCAGTGTTATGGCAACTAATCTGTGAATGAAAATAATTGCATATTCAGTGTTATGGCAACTTTGGAAGCCATTTACCTATTGACACGGTACAAACAAGCAACTAAATATCCTCAGTCTCCTCATAAATTGGGAATTTTATACTAGTTATAAAGAGAACATACACAAAGGACAATGACCTTACTTTTAATACCATAGACATCTCGCCAGAAGTAAATACTATCCTGATATCTTCGCGAATTTGTAATAGGTGCAAGATAAAGCTGCAGCACAAATATTTCTGTTATGTCAGCCTGACAAAAACAATTATAGATGTCTCAACCAAATAACTTATACATAACATTCGATCAAACACTTACCGATGCATGAGATGGAAGAATAAGACCCCCTGGCTTTAGCCATTTATCCCTAGCAAAAATTACACTCCCCAGCATACTCTATTATAAACATGATTATATTTCAAATTTCACATATAGGACAAACATAAAGTGATGTGTGGGATAAGTCCAATTGTACAAATAAGATTTATAGAACCTCATAGAGAAGCATGTAACCCATCCATTCAGATATGATGACATCAACCTTTTCTTCAATCTCGACATCCTGCATTAGAATATTACAGCACTTAAGTTGCCTAACATCAAAGATCTCAAAGTGGAATTTTAAGGATTCTGGCACAGCTACAATCCGACAATGCTAAGTTATAATCACAAAAGCAAGAGAATGTTTTAATCCTGACATCAAACTATGATAACAATTTAGGTATATGCAAATGGTGACGAAATGGCAAAGCTAGGTAGAAAAGTGTACCTCAATTCGGCCATGCAAAACAATGACTTTATCAGACAGCTCATTTTCTCTCACAATTTCCACTGCCTAAACAAGTTCAGATTAAAGAAAATAGAATCAACATTATAATTTGTAGAAGCTAATAACAAAACAATGGAAGTAAGAAAAATGTATATCGACTAAAATGCATAAGGCATTTTACAAGCATACATATTATTAGCCAATGGAGTTGAAACATAACATCAAGTAAGTGAGTTTGCTAATGGTAGCACCACGTTTCAAGCTACAAAGTATTTATTTATCACTATTCTAACAGAAAAGTATTTATTTGATCATAAAGGGCTTCCTCCATGTTGTAGTTAGTTGTCAAGAAGCATACATGAGAGGAGCTTGGATGGATCTTGTAAATATATAGAAGATCTACTATCCAATTATATAACAAGGTTAATATTTCTATGCCGCAAAAAAGGTACAGCAGTGTAGCACTAGCTTATTAAATACACTTGTAGTTTTGAAATCTCAACAGGAAGGGGTCTACCTGTAACGCAATATCACTTGCATCAACTGCATAGACCTGAAATACAATAAACTCATCAGAAGATGGATTATAAATGAATGAGAAACAGGACATCTGTCATCGCCATCATGAAATGAATCGGCACATAAAAATAACTAAAAACAACATGCAGCCTTCATGCAAAAAGAACCCATATTATTACACAGTATACATCATGCATATGTTGGTTTTTTAATAAAAGGAATGGTTTAAAAACTGCAATAAAAGGATAGATAATTCAAAGCACAGCAAGTGTAAACATGAGCATCGCTAGTAGTTGGTAAACATCTGGTGCAATAGATCTTCTGGTTATATAAATATTAAACGATCAATGCATGCATTAATGCAGCTAAGTATGAATTCAATGCATGCATTAATGCAGCTAAGCATTACTAGTCGGATATGTTGTTCAGAAATAGACATGTATGATCAACAAAACAAAAAATCACTACATGATTACACAACTGATCAACAGCTGCTAAGTATGAATTCAACAAGTGAAATCAAATTTGCTGGATTCATCACACATCGATGTAGTGAGGGACACTTAGAAATTTCAGCAGAAGTTCAAATTAATGATATCATCAGCAATAAATAAGTGTGCAGCTAATAATTAAGTACTGAAGTTACCCGAGTGGCACCAGCAAATGCACAAAATATAGAAAGAACACCAGTGCCACAGCCAACATCCAACACAACCTGAAAAGTGCCAATTCGGACATTCATGAGAGTTAATTTAGTAAACAGAAAGATGTACCCTCTTTGGTACCTATCCAAGAATATTGTGTGGTCTAGCAAGCAGACAAATTCTAACCTTGCCTGAAATTAAATCTCTGTGATGCATGATAGCATTTCTGTAAGTATTAGTCCTCACATGATCCTGCAATTAGCAATCTCAAGATGAATAAGAATTAAAAAACGATGATGCTGCATTAGCTCGAGACCTGAGTGATGCACTACTGAAATCACCTAACATAACAACAAAAAGAGGACTTGGTGCGACTATTAGTGGTTCATTCTGGTACATCTTTTTTATTAGGTATACTAGGAATACGATAGATACATTGCGGTACTCTGTGTCAGTGATTAGCCATACCAGCAATTCATAATCAATCAATACACCCCAGGAATGCAAGCTTAGAACCCAACAAATGACCAGATAGCAGCATCTGGAAATTTCCAGGTCCGGGACCGTTGGCAAACAACGCTACCGTCACAGCATAGCATTTGGGCAACAGCAGTGTTACAGTAGTGCCTCCATACAGGAATACACAATACGGACATATACGATTTTTCTTGTTAATTTTCTGATAAACCGAAGCAATCATGACACTGTTCTTTGTGTGGCTTATGTTGTGCTACATAAGGATTCGGGTAGTGGTATTTTACCTACCAAAGCCAAACAATACTTCAGATAAATGTTGTATGACCGTAAACATTAAGACTATCCATATCCTCTCACAAAAAAATATGACTCCTACAATGCTATATTTAGTCAATAAATAGCATTAACTATGTGAGCTCATACACTAACTGAACCTATGGCAAACACTAGTTCACATCAACGCAGGTGGTGGAACAGTAAGGAACCTCAGAGCAGCGTGATTTGTTCGACGGAGACGAAGTCAGGTCCACAGATCGCCGCCCGCAGTAAACAAAACCCTAACCCCCACCGATGCAACAGCCGTACAACCCTCCCAACATGGTTACCCGGAGGAGCAGAATCCACAGAGAGAGGAATGAGAGGGTGGTGTGCGTGAGCGCGGCGCGTAACCTTGAGCATTTCCTCGTGGACGCCGAGGTGGGAGTAGGCCTTGAAGTAGGCCATGTCGTAGTCGGTGCAGGGCGGCGGCGCGGGATGCGGCGGCGCCGAGCCGGCCTGGTCCGGAGGGGCACCCATGCCGCCGACGCGCCGCGGCCTGCGCGGGCGCGGCAGGTGACCGTTGCCGTCGGCACCGCCGGCGAACATCGGGGGGAAAGGTCCGTCGCTTGCGGCTTGTGGCGAGTGGGGCGAAGGACACTGGGACTGGGAGTGGAGACGGCCAACTACTTTAGAATTCAGTTTCCTCGCGTGGGCCATCTCGTGCTCAGGTGGTCTAACGGGCCCGCTACCGTGCACGCACTCTTGCGTGGGCACAAATTTAGGCCCATTTCTTCTGAGGCTGTCATGAGTGGCATGCCTACCAGTGAGCAGACAGGGCCCGTTTAAGTTCGAAATAGTGCTCTGTAAATATTCTTGACATATGTTTTGGGCATCCCTAAGAAAGTTCATGTATCAAAAATGAAATGTCCATACAACACTGCAAAATAAAATATACTTGTGTAAAACTATCCTCCATATATATGTTTCACCAGAAATAATAAAATTATTATTAATTAAAAGGAAGTGTGATGAATTTAAGAAAATAACCTACCTAGTTTTCGATATATTATACTGTTGTCAAAAATATTAATTTTGAAACAAAATACCTATTAAGCACATAACATAATATGGATGATCACTTTACTATAAGCAAAATAGTGAGCTACCCATGTGGATAGCAACGCACATCAATCTGGCCCTTGAATCAACCCTATAGATTTTCGCCATCCATCCAAACAAACGCCATTAAGCAGCGATTTCTTTTAAATAATACACTTTTTTTCTTATTCCAGAAATAATATTCAGTTTCGAGATTTTCCAGCAATAATACACTGTCGGGTTCAGGGAACCCAAAATTTAAAACTCGGAGTGCAGAAACCCGAGTGGCTGGGGAATCTGCCTCTACCGCCTGCAGTCGGACTTCTCCACCCCAAGAAGATGTTGTCGGCCTGGCGCGTTCCGAGTGCGCGCTGTCGGCTGGACAGCAGCAGGCATGTCGGGCTGGAGAATCCCGAGGCAAGGGAATCGGGTTCCCTGACCCCGAGTTGTGTCAGCTCCTTTTAAAATAGTGCGTCAACGTTGCCGACGCTGTTCTTCTTCCTCCTTCGTTTTCTCTAAGCTCAGCTCAGCTGCTCTCTCTCTTTAGGTTTTGCTCTCAGTTTCACCTTTATTTTCTCTCATTTCACAGCGATTTGTCCAATATTTTATCGTTATTTCACCATCAAATGTAGTAGAATCACCTGATCTGTAGATGGATTGTTTTGGGGACGTTTTGGTGGAGGTGATGTTGGAGGTGGTGGTGGTGGTGGTGGGTGGTGGGTGGTGTTGCTGTTTGAGGTGGTCGTGGTGCTGCTGCTGCATGGTCGAGGAGCTGGGCTGCTAACGGAGCTGTTTCGCACGCTTCAAGGGTAAACCCTAATCCCTGATATTATATGGTATAATCATGCATGTTGCGTTCATTAGCTTGCCAGATTAGTTACAGATATAGTTACCGGTAGAAAAATATTTATGTAGTAGGTCGTAGTTGGTATATTTATTTATTTACGAGGGTATGTGCTCATTTTTTTGACGAGTCTGTATTTTGTATAGGTGAGCAGATATGTCTGATAGAGTAAACTTTGTTGTTTACTTCAGTAATGGCACAGTCCAAAATACTCCGATGGAAGCTGATCTGGGCGAGTTTCAGTACGAGGAGTTGCATTTCTCAAACCCAAAAACAAGGCGGGTTTGTTAGTTGAAGGAGTGGTCGACCGTGAATTTCAGGCTTAATCCCGAAGCATACACTGTGGGTGTGCATGCTTTGTGGAGCAGCTCCAGTACCCAAATATTCTGGCGGTTGAAGCCGATTGAGCGGATCTCTTAGTGGGTGCAGTGGTTAGAAGTGTGCGAGCGCAGGGAAACTCACCCCATGGCCTTAATGCCTCCCGTGGTGAAGGAGGTCAATTCCCACAAGGCGAGGGTGAGTTCCATCCTGGCCAGAGCAGTCAAACTTATGATGCTGGAGGCAGCAGTTTCCAATCCGGGAAGAGTAGCCATGCAGCTGCTGGTCATGATGGCAGTGCCGAGGTTGATAGCGACGAAGAAGAAGAGCAGATGCGGAACATGATGGAGGAGTAAGATGAGGATGGAGTGGAGGATGAGCTCTATTCAGATCAATCCGATGGATCCGATAATTCTGATGACAACGAGGAGGAGGATATGATCCCCTCTTCTTGGAACCAGGATTTGTCGGAGACAATGATAGTGGATGACCGACATGATTCTTCCTGGGAGTACAACATAAAAACCATCTCAATTGGTGCTAGATATGCTGACAAGAGACATCTACAGGAAGCAATCACTCAGTGGGCAATGAACACGCAAAGGGTATTTAGAACCACCGTTTCAAGTCAGAAGTTCTTGACAGTGGTCTGCAGTGATGCTAGATGTTCATCAAGGGTGCATGGGTACTGTCCGGAGTATGACACAACATGGGTTGTGAGCGACTTCGTGCCGCACACCTGTGTCCTTAAGAGTATGATGTTGAATCACCGAAACCTTACCTCCACTTTGCTTGCTCGCCTGTTGTCCAAGGAGATTGTAGAGAATAAAGCGATGGGGGTCAAGCCATCCAGCAAAGAGTTCACCTTAAATATGAGTATGTAATTTCATATGGCAAGGCGTGGAGGGCTAAACAGACGGCACTAGAGAACAGATTCGGGACCTTCCTAGATGCTTATGACGGTGTCGTCCGTCTCCTCCAGACATTGAAGGACCGGAATCCGGGCACCTATGTGGACATACAAGACTTTGGGATACCAGAGTTCCCTACTATCAGGGTTCTGCAGAGGGTGTTCTTCGCATTCAGCATATGCATCGAGGCTTTCAACCACTGTCGTCCGATGATGTGTGTAGATGGAACTTTTCTGACTGGCAAGTACAGGGGTCAGATTCTGACATCCATTGGAATGGACGGCAACAATCGAATTGTGCCTCTCGCATTTGCATTTGTTGAGAGCGAGAACACTGCTAGTTGGTTATGGTTGTTCAGGCAGATGAAAAAATCAATTGTTAAAGATCGCCCAAATGTGTGCGTACTACCACTCTCAGCACCGGTACTACCGGGTTTTCTGAAACCAGTTTATTTTCTTCACCTCTCCAACCACGTCGAGTCGAATCGCGACACACACACAAAACTAGAAAACCTATCAACTACTAACTTGAGTCTTCCGATCTTGAGGTGTTCAACGAGAACACCATGCACCTGCAAATTTTCAAAGCAACTATGCACACGATGAAATATATTCGAGTGTTGTGTTATCAAACACACAAAACACTATGGAGAGACCTTCTCTTTCACTTGTATTCATCCATACACTCGTATTCATTCCATATGCCTATGATGGTATTGTTGATTAAGTAAAAAACGATATTGTTGATTGCTTCCATGAGTGAGTAGTTTAATTTGTTATTTGGGAAGATGGAGAAATCCTAGCAATATTATGATACGAAATAAAGATGATTTCTAACTTTTGTTCATGATTATGTGTTAGTTTTCTCTCTAAAATATTATATGAAGTCGACCATGTAATATTTGACTCCGAAACTAGAGAGGGGATTACCTTTGGACATGTGATAGTATGTATGTTGTTAAGTGACATAACATGTTGGTGTGTTATTGATGGGTGTAGAGTGTATACGCTTAGGTTGAGCTCCAAGTGCAAAGTTTATAGATGTGGAAGACGTGTTTTCCCCACGAGGGTGACTCGAGGGTAATATCGAATTCTCGGGGAACTATGTGTTAAGGCTTTATCTTCTTATCCTTCTCTTATGAGACCTGCAAAACAAAGCAAAATGTTTTGTGCCCTCAACCTCACCAAGTTGTTGTCAAGCACAAGGTGTGAGCAAAGATGTGAAAAGATAATAAATGCAAACAAGAAATAAATATCAATGATATGGATGGTAATGCAACGGTGCTAGAAACAGTGTGGTGTGTGGAACTAGTGGGATAGATCTCTCTACTTGCACAGCTCCAGAAAACAACTTGATATGCAAATGATGGTAAATAAATATGCAAGGATGGTGGAAACAATAATGGATGATATTTTTGGATTTTATATTGTGAATGCATGAAATAAAAGTGTTTTTGTATTTTCGGATTTTTAAATGGCTGAAAATAAAAAGTATGTATAAAGTGTTGGAAAGGTGTTTCTTATGATTAAAATTGGTCTGAGGTTCATAGTTTCACAAATGCACTCTCTCTTTTATAAAGTGGTAGACAATGGAACAGCTAATTGACATATATGATTGCAACATAAAGGTTTCATGATAAGTTACTAGTTATATGAGCATCACGTTCTAACATAGAGATCTTCTGTGTATTAATCTCTCTTATACTCCACCAAGATGCGAACTAAATCATAACATCCTAGTAATTAAGAAAAATCAGAGTATAGCATTAAGTTCTATGACATGAAGTTAAAATAAGAACATGCTAGATCTAGTCACTGGGAAGTGGCAAGGTCACCCCACATCCCCGGTAGCATGGTATTCTCTTTATCCCTAGTGAGGTAACAAAGTAAGGTAAACACCCGAGTGGATCACGGAATTTCTATCACTTTCACCGGCCACCCCTCGTTACTCCATCTAATGCATACGTTCCCCCTCACACGCCCTCATACACAAGTTTGATCAGAACAAGTAAACAAGAACGGGGTACATAATATACATCTACTTTCATAACTGAAAAAAAAACTATTGCAATCTCAAACATATATTAACTCATAAAAAGATCCTGACCGTAATCATGTTCAGTAGGTCATACGGTGCTAATTAGTGAAGCTCAAAGAGAGGAGAGATACATAAGTTACTTCTACAAACCCATAGTCCAAGGGTGGACTACTCCCTCTTCATCATGGTGACGATGGTGGAGTCGTTGGAGGAGGTGGAGACCACGCCGGCAGCGCCTCGCCGGAGTTTCCCCCCTCCAATCTACAGTTCGAGGTCTCCGTTTTCGTGTTTCTGTGCTTTTGCGGCGCTCCCTTCCGAAGGGCATCAGGGGAGTATTTTTATAGACGTTTTAGGTCAAGACGGAGGCACGGAGATGAAATTGGACGGCATCGGAGGCTCGAGGGACAGGATGGGGCACCCCACGCGGCCAAGGAATCTGGCCTCATGGGCCTATCCCTTTTGGTCCTCGGACTTCCTTCCGTGTGTCCTCTCGCGTCCGCCTATTGCTCTCAAAGGGCAATGGCCCTTCGGGGTCCTATTAAATGGCACCGCGGGGCCTCGTCGTCCCCATGAACCCTATCCCCACTCCACAATGCAGCCACCTACACAAGGCCTAGGTAGCTACCATGGCCCTGAAGCGGTGATTCGGGAAGAACGACCACGAGGCGTTGTCGAGCCGACGTCGCGCACCTGCCACCGCGCCCTTTCGTCTGACCACGCCAGCGGTCAGGAAATACGTCAACATCTCAACGGACATGGCACATACCTTTTGGGACGCCCGCGTGCCAATGTTGTGGGGATAAGTTCACCTCCCACATGTGTGGTACCTGAGCCCAGATAGGGTTCTGGTCCCCCTCATCCGGCTGCACGCACTGAATGAGATCCAACGCTGATGTGCACTCGACGACCCATGTACGTGGATGGGTCGCGCCACTGGGACCTCTAGTTCGACATGGAGCACGGCCAGAGGAGGCACACTTACTTTGCATGCGAGCGGCAGCGCCCGAGCCAGCACTAATGAAGGTCCCCACCAGCTCGTGACGGCTGGTGAAGGAGGAGGTTGTCGAGGATGACGCGCGGTACCTTCCACCGCCACTGCTGGCCTCGGAAGCAAAGGAGGAGGAGTTCTAGGCCGCCATCGAGAGCTCTATGTTCATTCCCGTCCGCGTGGCCACACAAGTGGACAAATCAGACAGGGTGATTCCCTTGGGTGCCGAGGCGCCCCATGACAAGTTGGCTGGCCAGCTAAGCCCGACGCACGATCATAGTAGTGCCACCCCAGTACGGACTGAACGTGCACACCACAATCATGCAACGATCGAGTATAGCGTCTCTCGTATTAATGGCTCCTCTCGATGACACATTCTTCGCTAACATTTGTGAGATAACCCAAGAACTTTGTGCCAAAAGAAAGATAACCTAAAAAACTTAGAGATCAGTTTGCGTCATCCTCATTCTTCAACGCCGCATCCGTGCTTCCCCGACGACGGCAACAACGTCACGTTCGTCTCATCGTCCTTCCATGGCGTGCAGCATTCTAGCGCCGTGCAAGCGAGCCCTTGCTCGGCTCTTCCGCATCCCAGCTTCCATCAGGGCCTTCCGGTTCCGTAAGTCCGCCGCCAAGATGAGCCCCCACAACCGCCGCCGCCGCCGCGGTCGCAGCTCGAGCCGGAGTCTCCAGCTGTTCAGGCCGCTCATCCGCTCCTCCTCCACGCCGGAAACCTCGACGGAGAGCCCTACCGCGTGCAGGGAAGCAGTGCCTGAGGCGCCGGTGCAAGCCGCGGCGCCCGTGCCGTCGCCGGAGACGCCAGCTTACGTGAAGATGGTGGAGCGGCTTCGGTCGAGGACGAGCACGTGCACTGGAGAGGAGAAGGATGCATGCCATAGCTTCGAGAGCTGCCTCATGGAGATTTTGACGGAGGAAGGGAAGGTGCAGGACGTGGAGGAGCTGCTGCAGTGCTGGGAGCGGCTCAAGTCGCCGGTGTTCGTCGATCTAGTCTGCCGGTTCTACGGCGATCTGTGCAAGGACTTGTTCTCCTCGGCCGGGGCTGACGACAGTGGGAACGCTGACAGGGACGAGGGATTAGTCTCCACGTCGGCCGCTCTGTTAGGGTAACTCATTGCAGCACCTTTTTTGTAACACAAAACATTCGGTTTCTCCTCGATGCTCCATCAAAATATGGAGCTGAATAATTCAATTTTTCAATCCAGGTTTTTATGCTGTACCACCGGCTCAACAACTACATAGGTTGTGGGCTAACCAATCAGCCCAAATTTAAACCAAGTTCAAATGGACATACTGTACTTTTTACATGATACACTCATTTAAGGGAGCTGGGTCGGTAACCAAATCCTTGCTCTTGAGCTTTTCAACTTTGACAATGCACCCAAACCCCGGACTCCCTCTGGACAGCAGAACATGACCAATTCACCAAGGAATTGATGCCAGAACAAAACGAGATGATCATCATCACTCTTCCAAATGAATCACTAAAAAGTTTGTGTAGATTTTATTCCAATTTCCAAACCTGTTTGGGGACTTGCAACACTGACGGTCAATATAATTCTACATGGATTAAAAACACTGAAACATGTAGCATAAGATGTTTGATGCACCACTTGAAAAACACATGAATTTTCCTGGAGAATCAAGTATTTGCAATAGCTCTCGCAATAAGAATGAGAAATTCCATGAGTTTGTGCTTGGATTTTCTTAGGGTCGCATGAAAATTAATCCATACAAAAAGTTTACATGGTTTTCAATCATAAAATTAGAAAAGCGTATACAATTTTTTCAAGAAATAGAATCCTGTAAATTTTCTAGAAAATCCCTTTGCATTATAGAGCCACTAAATAATTTTCTCTTTCATTGTAAAAAAAAGGGTTTTCTCTTTCGGTGAATGCGTGATGAGTCTAAGCTAGAGTTATGCTAAAAAAAAATGCCACATCAAACCAAAAGCCACAGATCCACAAAACGATATCCCAATAATCAGCATATATAAAATATACCTAAACAAAACTTGACGATGTCACAAACGCAGCTCTTTATAGATCGAGCATGATCATCTAGCTTTCTGACGAGGTTCTGCATAAGTGCCACGCACATCAGATCAACACGTGGCATGGTCGCATGGACATGGAGAAGCAATGCGAAAGAAATGCAGAATTATGTTGTCCTTGAATCAAGTCCAGATTAGCGGAAAGCAGGCAGTTTTACACATCAGATTAGTCTCGCTCCACATCACACAGGTCCTAGCCATCACCTGGGCAGGGCATGGGCACCACGTTCTTGGACCCTGAATCTGGCAGGAAGACTTTTATTAGTTTAGTTTGTTTAACATTCAAGACGATTCCCAGCACAAGGGTATGGCCCAGGTACAAGTGAAAAGCACACAACCAATGTGGCGCCACCACAACTAAAAGATCTTGAGCCTGAACCAACCAAACACTTGTATCATGTATGCCTTTCCCCATTTTCTGTGTACCAGAACAAATGGTCGAAAGTCCCAGGAGAATAGTTCTTAGTTTTCTTTTATTTTTCTTTGATCAATAAGGTAGCATGGTATATTATTTTTAAGCAGTAGGTGTAGCAAAGTAATGCATGATATAACTTTGGCATATTCGAGTCCTTAACTAAGAAAAAACTGAAAATGCTTTTGCATGCATGTCATTATTGCCAATACGAAGTAGCCAAAATAGAGAAATTTGTCAACCATCATATTTGCATAAACAATGAGTTAGAGAAAAGTGAAACATAATAACCTCTTTTGTATAATTGGTGAATATCTTTATCACCCACTTCTAGTTTGATTCTGAACCTGGTTACGTAGTGGTGATCCAATGACACAAAACATCTTTCTTTTTTCATTTGTTGCTAGTTTCTTCACACTGGTCCATGGAAAAAAAAAGCGCGCTATTTCAGCGCTAATTGTACGCTATAGCATTTCTAGACAGCCCACGCTACATCACTCCGGCGCTATAGCACGCTAATAGCGTATTTTTGGCCGACGCTATTTTGTTATAGCGCGCTATTTTTTTTCTTGCACTGGTCACGTGGCATACTTACACCAATATGCACAGGCATTTTCCCAGTCCCTTCTAGACTTCACCATGTGGGCGTTTTTGTAGTTTGGTCAAGATTCCCGAACAATAATCATCACAAAAACGTGACCCAAATGCAAGAGTAAAGGAGATGAGCACCAAACTACCATGCACACAAATAGTATGTTTACCGGTAATCTGGCACAGGCCAACCAACGTGTTTACTTACCTTCCTCTTCACTCTCGAACCCACACTAGCTAGCACATTTCTTTCCCTGAAAGGGGAAAAGAAGAATGGCTACTGAAGAAGGCGCCACAAACTACTTCAAGAATCATGATAAGTAGGAAAACCTACATGGTCACCACCTATCAATAACTTATAAAGTTAACTGTAAAAATGCCATCAACTAACTCATCAACTCCTCTTATCATGGACAAACTGTAATCAACAGAAAGTGCACTAGGAAAGGAAAACACAGGTACCTCCTCTTCGTTCGCCAGGTTGAAAGCTCCAAGGTATTCTGCTCAGGCCCGTTCCTTTAGTCTAGAAAAGTGTTCCCTGCTTTTCATCCTGATGAGGCGATGGTGAGTATGCAGCATAAAGTGATGATTCATTTCGACCACTTTGTTCCTTGGAATAAAGCAACCCCTTTAACACAGCTTCGCCTTATAAAACCCCTAGATGCCTTGGAGCAGGAGCCAACTTCTCACTGGGAAAGAACCAACCTAACTAGTAACAAACAGTTTCAGCAAACAACAATGGAGAGTTTCAACCAGGAGCATGTCATTGGAATTCCATTGTCTTCCTTGAGATATGCTGATGAAAGAAAACCAACCTGTTCTACTTTGGCCTGCAAGAAGGGTAATGATATCACGATCTTTTTTCCCGTTTCTCTTTGTTCCACCTACAGTGATGTGTCTGTCAATACTGATTTCTATCCTTTCCTTGGTGCAGATAAGAAGAATTCCATCATTTATCGGCTAAGCAAGCTAAGCCAGAAAACAGATAGTTATATGCAAGGCTTCAAGGAACACTGTAAGTATGCCCTCTAATATCTACTTTTCCCAACGAGAAGTTGATATACAGTTTTATAGACCAACCAGGCAACAATTCTCAATGCTAATAAATCTGTTTTGCCTTGCAGTAGCACTTGGACCGAAAATTTCAGAAACTGTGAAAGGGAAACTGAGCCTGGGTGCAAAGGTTCTCCAAGCTGGTAGCATGGATAAAGTCTTCAGGCAATACTTTCCAGTCGAGGAAGAAGAGAAGCTATTGAAGGCTTTCCAGTGTTATCTTTCAACCACAGCTGGCCCAATAGCTGGAATGCTCTTCATCTCAACTGAGAAGATTGCCTTCCATAGTGATAGGCCTTTGGATTTAACATCGCCCAAGGGACGCATCACAAGGGTCCCCTACAAGGTAACTAAAGAAAAATCCCCTGGTTAATATCTAAAGTTTACTGGACAAAAAATCTGGCTAATATCTAAAGTTTACTGGACAAAAAATCTGGTTAAGAACTATTTGGATGTTCACTTGAAATCGAAGCTGATGAGATTTTTGTACCTTCCACAGGTCATGATTCCTGCAAAGAGGATAAAGAGTGCTGCAGTGAGGGAAAACTTGTATAATCCTGATGAGAAATACATCGATGTAGTTACTGTTGACGGTTTCGATTTTTGGTTTATGGGTTTCATCAGTTACACAAAATCATTTAGATATCTTCAGCATGTAATCTCGGAGTTGAGATGACACTGTACTTCTATAATCTCAGTCATACTATGTACAATGTTGAAATGGTATATGTACATTGGACATGTAGAATTGTAGAATTGAACAATCATACTGAAATGAAAAGCATTATTTCTTGACGATGTTCTCAAAGCTTGTGAACGTGCGATATTCTCAAAGGCCAAGGAATCATGTTGATACCTTTTCCTTACCAAGTGGTTATAACCATATAGAGGCTCCATTCTGGAAAGAAAAAGTTCATCTAAACCAAATGTAGCATGAGAGTGATTATGTTGAAGGCCACATTTAATGTTTTGTCATTACAGAAGACTGTATGCTCATTTTCTACCTTATGTGACAGTTCTACTTAGCGACGATATTCTTAGGTGAACTCTGCCACAAAATCATCTTGGGATCATGTTTATATGAAAGTGGATTATCAACTCATATGGTCATCATGCTTTTTTTCGAGAAAACGCAATGACATTGCGTTTCTTTTCATCATGCTTTTATTGGTTTATTTAATTTCTACATGTTTTTTTTACACTGTTACCATTGGGAATAAAAAAGTGTAAGATTTTTCAATCATACAAATAAAAAAGCCTATAACCACAAAAAGTTAACATTGATTTCAAGAGAATGGGTTTTTTACAAAGCAAAACAGGCACCTCCGGAAACACTCACACCCATGCGTGTAAGTACAAAAGTATTTCCCTTGTTTTCAATCATAGAATTAAAAATGTGTGTAAGATTCTTTTTAAGGATTATAGTCCTGTAAATTTTCTACGAAATTCTTTTGCATTACAGAGCCACTAAATAGTTCTCTTTCGGTGAATGCATGATGGATCTAAGCTAGAGTTTAGCTACAAACAAATTGCCACGTCAAACCAAAAGCGACAGATCTATCCCAATAATCAGCATATAATATAGACCTAAACAAAACTTAACAATGTCGCAAACACAGCTCATACCGATGGCTTTATCGACGAGCATGATCACCTAGCTTTCTGACGAGGTTCTGCATAAGTGCCACGCACATCAGATCAACACGTGGCAGGGTCGCATGGACATGGAGAAGCATAGCAGAATTATGACGTCCTTGAATCAAGTCCATATAAGGGGAAACTAGGCAGTTTTACACATCAGATTAGTCTCACTCCAGATCACACAGGTCCCAACCATCACCTGGGCTGGGCATGGGCACCACGTTCTTAGACCTTGAATCTGGCAGGAAGACTTTTATTAGTTTAGTTTGTTTAAGATTCAAGACGATTCCCAGCACTAGGGTATGGCCTAGGTACAAGTGAAAAGTACACAACCAATGTGGCGCCACCACAACTAAAAGAAGATCTTGAGCCTGAACCTACCAACCTATCATGCATGCCTTTCCCCATTTTCTGTTTTCCAGAAGAAATGGCCGAAAGGCACAGGAGAATAGTTTTTGTTTTATTTTGCTTTGATCAATATGGTAGTGAGGTGTATTATATTTAAGTAGTAGGTGAAGTAAACTAATGCATGATATAACTTTGGCATATTCGAGTCTTTAACTAAGAAAACTGAAAATGCTTTTGCATGTCATTATTGCCATTACGAAGTAACCAAAATGGCAAAAAATGTCAACTATCATATCATGGACAAACAATGAGCTGGAGAAGAGCGAAATATAATAACCTGTTTTGTATAATTTGTGAATGTCTGTATCACCCGTTTCTTGTTTGATTCTGAACCTAGTTACATGGTGGTGACCGAATGACACAAAAACAATTTTTTTCTTTTGTTACTAGTTTCTTCAGACTGGTCACGTGGGGTTCAACATATCTACACCAACATTCACCAGCATTTCCCAGTTATTTCGAAACTGTGCATAAAAGTAAGTTTACCGGTAATCTGGCACAGACCAACCAACGTGTTTACTTTACCTTCATCTTTACTCTCCAATCAGCACAAGATAGCACATTTGTTTCCCTGGAAGGGGAAATGAAGAGCCTGAAGAAGGCGCCACAAACTATTTCATGGATCATGATAATTGATAAGTAGGAAAACCTACATCTACACCTATCAATGACTTATAAAGCTAACTGTAAACATGTCATCAACTAACTAATCAACTCCTCTTAACATAGGCAAACTAAATGCAACAGAAGGATAGAGACGGTAACCTAAAGGGGGAGATGAATAGGTTCTGCAAAATTTTATTCACTTCTTTTGCAATTTTAGGCTTTTGCAGATAAATAAAGTTGGCCTAATGCAATCTAGGTGAGACAGCCTATATGATGCGATAAACAACTTCAAGCACAAAGGCTATCAAGATAAAGTAAAGTGGATAAAAATAACCGAAGCACGCGGAGATGACGATTTTATCCCGATGTTCACTTCCTTGAGGGGAAGCTAGTCGCCGTTGGAGCGGTGTGGGTACCACGAAGGACCCCGAACGCCACGAAGGCTCACCGTCTTCTCCGTGAGCTTCTTCCACGAAGTAGAAGCTCGATCCACTAGTGGAGACCTTAGGGAGGCCTCCAATCCCGTGCAATCACAAGTCCATTGCTCCCGGCGACCGTTACCGCCTAGGAGTCCTCAACCTCCAAGAGTAACAAGATCGAAGCTTGAACTTGACACAAGGCTCAAATCACAAATTAGTTCGGTGGAAAGAGAGGAGGAAGAGATCTTTCAATTGTGTGGATCCTCTCTCAAAATCGTTGGTTGAATCTCTCTTGATCAAAGAACTGAGGGAGAAGTTTGCAAGAGAGTGTGAGAGGATCAAGAACTTGATTTGGATCTCAGAATAATGGCCAAGGTAATTGATCCCGAAATCATGGCTTTCCTTATGTAGGAAAAGTAGCCTTTTTTTAAAACAAGTCGTGCAGAAAAAAGAGAGGGGCCGATCATACCGGGTGAACCTGATGGAATCAAACGGAGGGGAAGGCCGGTATGACCGGCCTGAGGCCCGATCATACCGGGTGCTGTTTTTGGTCGAGGGGAAACGACCCGGTATGACCGGCCTGACTCAGTGGTTCAGAAGTGGGCGCACCTGGTCATACCGGGGGGGGGGGGGGGGGCAGGCCAAAAGCCAAGCACCCGGTCATACTGGTCTAAGGCCCGGTATGACCGACCGTTATGTCTGGTTTGGAAAAGATCAACAAAAAGGGTCTCCCGATCATACCGGCTTGAGGCCCGGTATGACCGGATGGGTTTTCTGTTTGACAATCAGAAAAATAGGAACCAATTGGGTTTTTTTTTTACTTTTGAACTTTTGTGTGAGAATTGGAGCAAAAGATAGATGTAAAAACAAGGTTTTTGAAAGAAGGGAATTGATTTGAGCCAAGTAACAAATAAAAGTTTCGATCCCCTCTTAATAGTGCGGGGTTCCTATACTCAATAAAACCAAAAAAAGGAAGGACTACCATGTCAAGTTCTTTCCGACTCCGTCTCGAGTCACTTCGACCTTCTTTTCCCTTTTCGCATCGTAACCCAACACCAAAGAGGGGAGAGGACTCAACCTATAGATAAGCTTGATATAAATGGTCAGTCATCTCTAACCTTGTATTCACCAATTACCAAAATAAAGAGTAGGGACATAAATTCTCTTTCAAAGGACTTCAACTTCACTACAGCATCTAAAGTAGCGTAAGAGCAAGGCTCCGAGACTGTCCTATCCAAGACCGAAGAATTCAGCATGGCCACCAGCAAGCGAACTACATCCCGGCGGCGTAGGCTCAGAAGATCAACATCCAAAGTCTTGCCCAATAGAGACCCCACAGCCCATAGACCCAAGAAGTGTCGGAGTGTGTGAGGAACTCCTACATGTAACCAGACTTGCTCCAAATCAACTTTATGAGGAACCGCAGAAGACTGCCAGAGTTCCATTTCCGTAGGGCGCCTGCTGATTATATCCCTGATCCCGACTTTGTTCCCTTCCTCTGGGAGAAGAGGAATGATGGTAATGACAAAGGTGGGGCACCTGAGGCTGAGGATGATGATGCTATGGACACTACTGAGGGCCGGGCTGACCCTCCGGTTTCAGCTACTTCTCAGGTGCACAGTGCTGGTTTGGGCGGGACTGCTGGGACACACACCCAGGTGAATAGTACTGTACTTTGTGTAAGTACGTTCTAAGGAAGAGACCGTTTAAAGTAAAATGATGTGTAAATAAATATTATGATCATTCTAAGCCAGAAAAAGGACATGAGAATACTTAGTTTTTCTACTTTAACGGTATATGCTGCTGAATGCACTGATTTGTAACTACCATCCCCACGGAAAAAAAAAACCTACCATTCAGCTACAGAAGAAAAAAAACTTGGTTGAACAATGGTCGATTAACCACAAACCAAACACATGCTAAGATCAGCATCTGAATTTAAGCTTTAGAGTTGTAAAGAGAACTTACAGGAAAACAGCCAAGAAATTATCTCTGCATACGTTAAAATCGATCAGAGCTTCTGCATTGAATTCACAGCTAGCAATTCACTTCGGGCTCATCACATACGCATGTTACGATCCATCATATATGCTGCATGAAGTTCACAGCAAGCCAGCTGACTGGCGACAGTAAAAACGAAGCAGAATATTCTGACTATCTGAAACTGCTCCATCCTAGGAATCCAATACATTACACTGCATCCGTGACATGTCAATTTGATGGTAGCACTCTTAATCTACTGTCATGGTTGCATGTGGTACATGTATATACTTTGGACACATGCTGCAACCTTGATAAATCATGTGATCTCGCTGCTGCTTTTACAAGTTTATATACCCATAAGAATCAATGGACAACCGAGACATGGAAACTAGCAAGCAACACCTAGCAAACTTCCTCTCCCCCTTGGCGACAAGTACCAAAAAGGGAAAAGAGACTACCGAGACTAATGGCCACCCAAGAAGATCACTCGTCGCCGGCGTCGTCGTCAGCATGGGCAGGAGACTCGGCGAAGTAGTCCTCGTAGCCTGCCTCCGGGAAGGTGAACTCAGGTAGCACGGACAAGGCTAGCACGGACAAGGCGAGAGCCGGAGGAGCTTCATCATCACTAACTTGGGTATCACCAAGTGCACGGAGGCGATCCTTGTACAACTTGATGCGATCATAGGCAAGCTTGTTGTGGTTCACAAGCTCTTGAGCATTGAACTTGCACATGTTGAAGATGGAGCGCTGTGCCTTGGCCATGAACTTCTCAAAGCGGCTCAGGGGTGATACCACCGGCATGTTCGGGGGCGCTACCACTGGCATTGGGGAATTCTTCTTGTTGTCAAACCGAGGGGTCCAAACCTTATGAGAGCAATCCATCTGAATAGATGGCACAAAGGCGTCGTCGATCATGGCTTGAATGAAAGGCCCATAAGGGAGACTGCGCCCTTGAGAGTAAGAGGCAAGGCGCATCTCATGGAAGATGAAGTCAGCAACATTGAGCTTCCGGTCCAAGATGGCCATCTCCAGCATAAGATCAATAGCGAAGTTCCTCACGGAGAGGTAATCACCACTTTTGGGTACAAGAGTCCAAGTGAGGCACTTGAAGAGGAAGGCATACTTGGGTATCATGGCGGTGGAGGTACCAACGAGCTTAGAAGCATGGCCCGGAGGATAAAGAGGTGCAAGAGCCTTTGGATGCAACGCAAGCCCATTGGCAGCATGAGAATGGATGCTATAGCCTTGTGCCCCATTGAGCCCAAGAAGGTCGGCAAACCTCGCAAAGGTGCATGAGAGGTGTTCCCCACCGGTCATCCAATGCACGGTCCTTGCTTTATCCTTGGCAAAGAAGCAGGTGGCATAGAATTGAAGGATGGCTTCCTCATTCCAATCTTGCTGAAACTCCATGATGCCCTTCAACCCTTTGGCTTCAATGATTTCCACCACACCTTGCCCAAGCTTCATCTCATTCTTGACAATGAATGGCATATCCATATGCTTGTGAGGTGAACACATGTGTGACCGCGGAAGGATACAAATGCTCTCATAGATATCTTGATGCTCGAGCTTCCAAAAACGAGGATCAAAGGCAGTCCGTTGAGACCTCCTCCCGTGAAAATCAAGTGTGAGACGAAGCTCAACATACTCATTGGAGGCCATGGTCCTGTAGTCAGCCGCCACATAACGCTTGTCCTTCTTCGGCACACTCCGCACCATCCTCCTGCCAAGAGGGGCGGAGAGCTTCTGGACCACCTTCTTCTTGTTCTTACGGGCCTCAAATGAGAATGCCGCGAGATCCTCTTCTCCTTCTTCCTCTTCCTCCCCTTCTTCTTCTTCGGATTCTTCTTCTTCCTCCTGTTCAATCTCAGCAGCACGAGAGGTAGAGCGCTTGCGCGCGCGAGCTTGTTCATCACTATCGTCGCTTCTTCTGCGACGAGCACGACCACCACCATGGCTAGAGGAGCCAGGCCCGATGTTCCCGGTCCGTGCCATGGCGGCCTCCTCCCGAGCACCCCCGGGCGTGGGGAAGAAACCTGGTTGGTGGAGAGGGAGATCGGGAGGGGGGAAGAGGTGGAGTGGAGGGGAAGGGGCCGGGGAGGGTTGGAGGCGGCGGGGTGGAGAAGGGCGACGCCGGCGGCGGCTGAGGGAAAGAACAGAGGGGGCGGCGGCGGCTGGGGGAAAAGGGAAGATAGAGAGGAGGACCCCCTAAACGCAGCCCAAGTAGGAAAGGAAAACAGTGGTACCTCCTCATTCACCGGGCTGAAATCTCCACGAGTTCTGCTCACACTGATTCCGTTAGTCAAGAAAAGTGTGCCTTGCTTTCCATCCTAATGAGGCGATGGTGAGTATGCAGCATAAAGTGATGATTCAGTTCGACCACTTTGTTCCTTGGAATAAAGCAACCTTTAACCCAGCTTCGCCATATAAAACCCACAGAAGATGTATTAGAGCAGGAGCCAACCTCTCACAGGGAAAGAACCTAAGTAGCAACAAGCAGTTTCAGCAAACAACAATGAAGAGTTTCAGCCAGGACCATGTCATTGGAATTCCTTCGTCTTCCTTGAGATACGCTGATGAGAAAACACAAATAAAACCAACCTGTCCTACTTTGGTCCGCAAGAAGGGTAATGATCCCACCATCTTCTTTCCCGTTTCTCTTTACCCACCTACAGTAATGTGTATGCTAATACTGATTTCTATCCTTTCCTTGGTGCAGATAAGAAGAATTCCATCATTTATCGGATAAGCAAGCTAAGCCAGAAGACAGATAGTTATATGCAGGGCTTCAAGGAACACAGTAAGTATGACATCTAATATCTACCTTTCCCAATAAGAAATTGATATGCAGTTATACACTAATCAGACAGCAATTCTCATCGTTGATAAACCTCTGTATTTTTGCCTTGCAGTAGCACTTGGACCAAAACTTTCAGAAACTGTGAAAGGGAAACTAAGCGTGGGTGCAAAGGTTCTCCAAGCTGGTAGCATGGGCAAAGTCTTCAGGCAATACTTCCCTGTCGAGAAAGAAGAGAAGCTATTGAAGGCTTTCCAGTGCTATCTTTCAACCACAGCTGGCCCAATAGCTGGAATGCTCTTCATCTCAACTCAGAAAACTGCCTTCCATAGCGATAGGCCTTTGGATTTAACATCTCCCAAGGGACACATCACAGGGGTGCCCTACAAGGTAACTAAAGCAAAGTCCCCTCTGGTTAGTAGCTAAAGTTTATTGGATAAAAAATCTGGTAAAGAACTATTTCGACATTCATTTGAAGTCGAAGCTTATGAGATTTTTATACCCTTCCACAGGTCATGATTCCTGCAAACAAGATAAAGAGTGCTGTAGTGAGGGAAAATTTGTATAATCCTGATGAGAAATACATTGATGTGGTTACGGTTGACGGTTTCGATTTTTGGTTTATGGGTTTCTTACAAAAAATCATTCAAATATCTTCAGCATGTAATCTCGGAGCTGAGATGACACTGCACTTATGTAATCTCAGTCATACAGTGTACCATGTTGAAATGGCATATGTACATTGGACAAGTAGAATTGAACAATCATACTGAAATGAAAAACATTTTTCTTGATGATGTTCTCAAAGCTTATGAACTTGCGATTTTCTAAAAGGCCAAGGAATCATGTCGATACATTTTCCTTACCAAGTGTTTATAGCATTATATGTAGAGGCTCCATTCTTGAAAGAAGAGTTCATCTAAACCAAATGTAGCAGGAGAGTGATTATGTTGAAGGTCACATATAATGTTTTGTCATTACAGGAGATTGTACGTACAACACTTTTTGTACCTCATGTGCCAGTTCTACTTAGCTAAGATATGCTTACGGGAACTCTTTGCCACATAATCATCTCGGGATCATGTGCATATGAAAGTGGATTATCAACTCATATGGGCATATTACTTTTATTGGTTATTTCATTTCAACATGTATTTTTTGTTACTGTTATTAATTCTGATATGTGATGGGTGCTAGTAATGTTTCAGTAGAGCAATAGGTATTACCGTATCAGTCACTAAAAATCATGATAGTTACAGTCATCAGCACTCCGATACAAAAAAACTGAAAAGCCAACAATCTTCCACAACAGGGAACAGGACTGAGAATCAATGATATAATTGCATAAGGAGTTAGGAGGTAATCAACAACACATATTTCCTTATTATAGCCATACATTCTTGCAAATGACTGCGTAGAAAATACACATTAAAATATGTAATTACAGCAACAAAAAACGACAGAGTTTCGTTCCGTAAACTAAAAAAAACCTCCTCCAAAAGCCTAATAAATACTCCCTGCGATCAATAGCCACACCTAATGGTTTATGGAATGGGTAGCATATGTTTGCTAATTCAGCTTTGCATGCATGGATGCTGATTGATACCTTGTGTTGATTAATTCCCAGTAAGGAAAAAAAGGAGCTACTTTGTACCACAGATGGAGATAGGCTAATATGACTATACAGCAATGGTTTAATACCATCAAAAAAATCCAAGGTGACCACAATTGAAACTAATCATATAGTACTATATTTGAAGACAACCTTTCTGCTGACGTTATTAAAGCACTGCGTATTATATGATCATGGTGATCAGATGATGACTCTGCAGGCGAAAGTGCTGACTTAATCATGCTACTTAATTCTATCAAAGAAAGACACTTCTTAATTCTTAACCTATCTCACAATATTTAAATGGATAGAAGCAAGGATCATTTCTTACAGCAAAAGGAAGTTTGTGGAGAACTATAGCCAGGTCATGAATTTTATGCAGAGCATATTAAAGTTACACATCCAAGCAGTAGCATGATAATGATAAGAGGTTACCAACCAAGACAGTTTTTACCACTCAAGAGCAAGGAAACAAGTTTCAAGCGATAAGACCTTAAGTCGCATAAGAACTGGTTAGTACCACATTTCCATGTGAAATTAACTCTTATGCGAAGAGGCAAAGAGAGGAAACTCAAAAGAATGAAGAAATTTAGCTAGGATGCATAACTATATTTTAAGTGCCTTCAGGTGCCTGTTCAAACGCAGACACACAAAGAAAGTCATACTTAGCTTCCTCATGTCATGAGAACAGTAAAACCACAATCCTTAAGAGTGAGGTGTTGTACACACAGAAGGTTCTAACATTTATTCGATGGGAACATGCTGCATTAAACATAAAAGAATACACAAAAGGTGTTGGTGAACATCTTAAACTTGTTCTGTCATTCTGCTTATTTTATATTATTTGGCCGTCTTACTAGTTTTGAACACTTCTAAATGACTAATGTTTGAGCGGCTTCAGGACTGCATTTTTAAGCTTTTAAGGTGGAAAGATGGGTGCAGGGATTCTTCAGGCCGGAAGTATTGATTTTTTTTGACAGAGAAGGGGTAGGGAGACCACATCAGCATATAACTTTTTTAATAAAGGTAAAATATTTGCAATAGAAGAGGCCAGGAATGCATGAGCAACTATGTACTAGGAAACTCTTAGCCTTGGTAAAAAGAATAAGTTATATAATCTTCCCAGCCTCGGAGGGTCGTCATAGATTCCTGTTTGCATCTAAAAGAACGAAAAATATGATACCTCTATCCTGAAGATGAAATCTCCCCACTGAAGTCCCTATTTGTGCCAGCGAGTGAATCTAACAGGACAGTGGAAGAAAGGATGATCCGCACATTTCAGGGGTACCAATGTTGCATAGGAGTATAGGACACTAATGTTGTGTCTTCCAAACACATATTCGGAGAGCTGGGAAGTTGCTGAAGGTTTCTCAGTTATACCTATCAATTGAATCTGTTCTGTAGCCAGCGTCCTCTTTAAAAAACCAATAATGATTCCTTCTATAGTGAAGACTCATGTGATTAATTTCTTCAAAATGTTCAATTTCACAATGTCAAATCCAATTTTATTTAACACTTGCAATATGCTCAACTATGTGTGAATAGTAAGAACACAGCTCAAAGAAACAACAATGTGTTTAGTGCGGAATAGAAGAGTTGCATAGAACTTCTTTTGGTCAATGGAGCTCATTACGTAAAAGAAATCTTAAGTATCTGCATGCAGCAGGAGTTGCAAAGAAACAATTACTTAAGGGGCTGCAGTGTTGTTTAGAATAGAAAACTTCAGGTATTGTGCCTTGTAAACTACAATGTCTTGATTACGTAAAAACAAGAAACAGTTGTAACAGCACAAAATATATCTTGTCTATATTTGCATTCATGGCATGAACAGGTAGAAGCATTGGCAAGCATGTGCCTGTTTGCCATCGGGCAGTTAATAAATAGCATGCACCACAGCACCAATGAGCTTGTATCCAAATATAGTGACATAAAATTGAAGCACCGTGAATTGGGCAGATCACAGCAATTCAAGAATGTCCTTTCTAATGCAAAAGAAGAGATAAGATTTAATCACCAGTAATCTTCACAGGAACACCCCCCTTTCCCAAAATGGTGGAACCTGGAGTTATCTCTAACAATAATATCTCTGCTTTCTACCTTAGCAATGAACTTGAGTGCAGAATGGCAGTCTACGCAGATGCGCAAATTCTTCTTCACAATGATTGGTTTTGTAGCAGGCATGCTTATCAAAGCAAAAGCTACGGCAATCCGCTCACTGTGATAACGCAGAATCCTCTCCTTTGCAGCATCTTCCAAATTACATGGCAAGAACCGTGTGTCCGGGACATAACCTTCCTCTTTTATCCTCTCATAGAGTTCCTCGAGTTTTTTATATATCTTTTCCTGCTGTGGGTGTGACCAATCTTCGGATGCAAAAACATGAGTTTTGTTGTTAGCATCGACCCAGCTAAATCCAGGCAACTTCTTAATCCTGCTATCCCTCATCAACTTCCTGATTGCCTTCACATCCTCCCATTGGCCCAGCGATGCATAGATCCCAGAAAGGGACACATGGACACCCGTGTTATCTGGCTCAAGCTCCATTATGTTTTGTGCTGCAACCTCTCCCAGCTCCTTGTTTCCTCTCATCCGGCAAGCTCCAAGCAAGGAGCACCAACCATAGGCATTCGGCTTGACGGGCATCTCATGTATGAATTTCTCTGCTTCGTCTAGTCTCCCAGCTCGACCATACATATCAATAATGCAGGAATAGTGCTCCTCTTTAGGCTCAATACCATGGGCATCCTTCATGGAATAAAAATATTTCAGTCCTTCATCCACTAACCCAGCATGACTGCATGCTGTAAGCAGGCTGACAAACGTAATGTGATTTGGCCTGATACCACTAGAGGTCATCCTATCGAAAGCTTGGATTGCTTTCCTACCATGGCCATGTTGTGCTAATACATTGATTAGCGCATTCCAAGCAATATCAGTATGGTGTTCGATCTCATTAAACAACTGACTGGACAAACTTATGAGGCCACATTTACCATACATATCCAAAAGGGTGGAGCCAACAAAGGAGTCACTGATAATATTAGTCTTGATCACTTGAGCATGCAACTGAGCACCTTGCTCAAGCAGAGCCTGCATAGCACAGCCCTTGATCATGCTGGAGAAAGTAAATTCATTGGGCTCGACTCCTTGCCTCCGGAGTTCAATAAACGTCCGAAGGGCGTCCTCAACACGGTCAGTCTCTATGTAGCCATCGATGAGCGAGGTGGCCGACACAACAGTCCAACCTTCAGGGTCAACCTTCAGCACGCGAGCAGCATCCTCCATATCCGCAGCCTTAGCGTACATGTCAGTGAGTGCATTCCTCACGGCAACCTCCCGATCAAACCCTGCCTTCATTACACTACCATGGATGGTTCGGCTAAGCCACCCATCTTTGAGCCCTCCCGATGCACTCAAGACACTGCAGAACACGTGCTGATCAGCCCGAACCAGTCCCTCTCGTTTCATATCCCGGAAAGCTCGAGCGGCCTCCTCAAGGCTCCCGTTCTTGGCGTACCCATCGATCATGGCAGTCCACGCGACAGCATCCTTGTGCGGCATTTGGTCAAACACCTTGCACGCCTCAGCCAAGAGCCCGGACTTGGAGTACATATCCGCGAGGTTACTCGCGACGAAGAGCTCGGAGTCGAAGCCGAGCCTGACTCCGATGCAGTGCAGCTGCGCGCCGGGGCGTGGGGCAGCGAGGGCGGCCGCGGCGCGCGCGGCACTGGAGAGCGCGAACTGCGTGGGCGCGAGGCCCGCGCGGCGCATGGAGGCGAAGGCGGCTAGCGCGTCGGCGTGCATGGAGTTCTGGGCGAGGCCGGAGATGAGGGTTGTCCAGGAGACGAGGTTGGGGCGGGGCATGGCGTGGAAGAGGCGGAGCGCGGACGTGACGTCGGCGCAGTGGGAGTACATTGTGATGAGGTGGTTGGTGAGGAAGGCGGAGGCGGCGGCGGCGCCGGAGAGCACGAGACGGGCGTGGAGGCGGCGGCCGAGGCGGAGGTCGCCGGCGCGGCCGCATGACTGGAGCGGGGCGGCGAGGCGGAGCGAGGTGTCGGTGTCCGGTGGGCGGGAGTGCTGGCCGCGGAATTTCCCCATGTGGTTCGGCTGGCGGGGCCAAAATGGTGGTGGCCCTTATTTATGTTTTTCTTTTGGAACAGATTTTTCTCTTCCTCAATGCAACTATGCAATGTTTTTATCAAATCATTAGCTAAGCCTAAGCATTGCTATTCTAATAATTTGTGCTGAAATTGGGATGATGATCCTCCTAGTTTTCTGTTGGATAGGCTTTCGCATGATGTAAGGATCATTTGATGTCAATGCGGCAAGTTTCTTACGCACTTTTTTCCTCACCAGGGTACCTAAGGGGACTGGAAGGTTTTTAATGAGGCGGTTTGCTGACCTAATATATGGTGTTTTCAAAAAAAATGCAATGTTTTCATCAAATCATTAGTTGAGTGGGGTAAAACAGTAACCAAAATAAAACTATAATAGCACAAAACATGTGCGTTGCTACGGCGCCGTAAACTTACTTTCATATGTGTTAGATTTGTAATAAAGATCACACTACTTCAATTTAATTAATATATCAATACATAAATTATGTTAGTTTTCTTGGGGATCACATGTCTATAGCCTCGCATGGGGACATTTTTTTATCTCGCGTGATGATACCGATCTGATCTCAATCAACCAATCCAATTCTCTCGAAGGATATGGAGTTATGGTTCACCTTCAAAATTCTTTTCAAAACCAATAATCCACACGGAAGTGCCTATTATAATAATTTAACAAGTGCTCACAAATCTAAAAAATAATATGATGTAATTTATAGCTATCAAAATATATTTTATTTCATTTTGATTTTTATCTGTACAAGTGTTTGCCTCTACCGACGTCTAAATCATAAAATTACTAACATGCGATGTCGTGAAAGAAAAAATTCATAAGAGGAAACAAACAATCCTAGTGTTCCTATTTTTGAAGGCGGAGAGCAAAGAGCCGAAACAAATTCTTCTTCCACTGCGTGTTGTGTTCCCAATGGCTTAATAAAACGATGCAGGATGTTTTTCATAAATGTAATAGATAGATGGACTAAAAATGAAAACTGACTAGGAGATAAGATAAGGTCTCTAGCATATATTCCATCGCGCTCGCAGCTTTACCTTCTCCCGTGGTTCGCTAGATCTTCTTTCGTTTGGGTCGAGGGATAGTTCGGCGCACGAACCACTTTATTAACTTGACGGTGGCAAGTACCGTAATTGTGATAAAAAAATATGAATAATTAAAAAACGGACGAAAAATAGAGGAGAAGCCTTACTTCCTTTATTAGTAGGTAAAGATAAAGATACATAGAACTACAGAAAATTCATATTATTAGACACAAACCGCATCATTATGAGCTGCTCACTCCGTCTATAAAAGATTTATTAGACTGGTCACATATTTTTAAATTTAGATAAATTTATAACATTATTTTATGGTCAGAGGTAGTACATATGTCGTCGCTTAAGCACTAATTATCTCATTTTCTCCAGAGGCCAAACAATATGCGAGTCTTGCTTACAATTTTGCAGGTTTCTATGAGATTTTCAGCTAGAGAGCGCAAAAAATGACAAGACTCTCCAGTTCCCAAACCATTACCTGCCGGTACAGAACTTCAATCAATTCCGCAAATTTTATAAGCTTGTACAGATTGAAGTCTTTTTCTAGGAAACAACAAAATTCTGCTACAAGCTTTATTAATCAAATCACATATATATCACCAATTATGAGAGAAGCTATAAAATGTGGTGATTCATCTACCCAAATACATGAGAGTGAAGTCTTCTTTCTCGCTAAACAATCAGCTACACAATTTATTTCCTATTATGAAAACTAAACTACAACCAATCTGATTGAATAATTCTCCGAAAAACATCCTACCTCATTAGGAATGGCCAAGGCTCTACAAATGGCAGAAGCTTTCACAGTGTTTGCACGGGATCATTGCAGGCTGCAATGAAGCTTCATGGATTGTCCCGAAACACCGCCCCAACTCTACATGTAAATTTTTCTAGTTTAAAACTTCAATCCACATTTATGTGGAACTTTTTTCCTTCGGTTTAATCCGTGAACTCTTCTATTAGCTGAGTTCTTGGCCTTATATTATTTTCAGTGATTACTCAAATGGACATAGCGGTGATTGGAGTTGGTGGTACTCGCTCACCATGCACCATTTGTCTTCTCATCCACCAAATATACCATGACACCACTAAGGAACCAGGGGCACGAAAATAGAAATCCCTAAATCATATGTGTTATGTATAAGACATCCTATAAGTTGCAAGCCTCATGCATAGAATACCAATAGTGCTCGCACCTTGTCCTAATTAGCTTGGATTTACATGGATTATCATTGCATAACATATGTTTCAACCAAGTGTCACAAAGGGGTACCTCTATGCTGCCTGTACAAAGGTCTAAGGAGAAAGTTTGCATTGGATTTCTCGCTTTTGATTATTCTCAACTTAGACATCCATACCGGGACAACATAGAAAACAGATAATGGACTCCTCTTTAATGCATAAGCATTCAACAACAAATAATATTCTCATAAGAGATTGAGGATTGATTGTCCAAACTGAAACTTCCACCATGATACATGGCTTTGGTTAGCGGCCCAATGTTCTTCTCTAACAATATGCATACTCAAACCATTTGATCATGATAAATCACCCTTACTTCAGACAAGATGAACATGCATAGCAACTCACATGATATTCAACAAAGGTGTAATAGTTGATGGCGTCCCCAGAAACATGGTTACCGCTCAACAAGCAACTTATAAGAAATAAGATACATAAGCTAAATATTATTTACCACAATAGTTTTTACGCTATTTTCCCATGAGCTATATATTGCAAAGACAAAGAATGGAATTTTAAAGGTAGCACTCAAGTAATTTACTTTGGAATGGCAGAGAAATACCATGTAGTAGGTAGGTATGGTGGACACAAATGGCATAGTTTTTGGCTCAAGGATTTGGATGCACGAGAAGTATTCCCTCTCAATACAAGGCTTTGGCTAGCAAGGTTGTTTGAAGCAAACACAAGTATGAACCGGTACAGCAAAACTTACATAAGAACATATTGCAAGCATTATAAGACTCTACACTGTCTTCCTTGTTGTTCAAACACCTCACCAGAAAATATCTAGACTTTAGAGAGACCAATCATGCAAACCAAATTTCAACAAGCTCTATGGTAGTTCTTCATTAATAGGTGCAAAGTACATGATGCAAGAGCTTAAAAATGATCTATTTGAGCTAAACAATTGACAAGTATCAAATTATTCAAGACAATATACCAATTACCACATGAAGCATTTTCTGTTTCCAACCAAATAACAATGAACGAAGCGGTTTCAACCTTCGCCATGAACATTAAAAGTAAAGCTAAGAACACCAGTGTTCATATGAACGAGCGGAGCGTGTCTCTCTCCCACATAAGCATGAATTTATTCAGAGAATGAAAATAACAAAATGAAAATAAAAGCACACAGACGCTCCAAGTAAAGCACATAAGATGTGACGGAATAAAAATATAGTTTCACTAGAGGTGACCTCGATAAGTTGTCGATGAAGAAGGGGATGCCTTGGGCATCCCCAAGCTTAGATGCTTGAGTCTTCTTGAAATATGCAGGGATGAACCACGGGGGCATCCCCAAGCTTAGACTTTTCACTCTTCTTGATCATATTGCATCATCCTCCACTCTTGACCCTTGAAAACTTCCTCCACACCAAACTCAAAACAAACTCATTAGAGGGTTAGTGCATAATCAAAATTCACATATTCAGAGATGACACAATCATTCTTAACACTTTTGGACATTGCTCAAAGCTACTGGAAGTTAATGGAACAAAGAAATCCATTCAACACAGCAAAAGAGGCAATGTGAAATAAAAGGTAGAATCTATCAAAACAGAACAGTCCGTAAAGACGAATTTTTCAGGGGCACTTAACTTGCTCAGATGAAAAAGCTCAAACTGAATGAAAGTTGCGTACATATCTGAGGATCACACACAAAAATTGGCTGATTTTTCTGAGTTACCTACAGAGAGGGCTACTCAAATTCGTGACAGCAAGAAATATATTTCTGCGCGGTAATCCAAATCTAGTATCAACCTTACTATCAAAGACTTTACTTGGCACAACAATGCAATAAAATAAAGATAAGGAGAGGTTGCTACAGTAGTAACAACTTCCAAGACACAACAAAACAGTAGAAAAATAAAACATGGGTTATGTCCCAAGAAGTGCTTTCTTTATAGCCATTAAGATGGGCTCAGCAATTTTAATGATGCTCACATAAGGATGAGAATTGAAGCAAAGAGAGCATCAAAAAGAAAGTATGAAACAAATTTAAGCCTAACCCGCTTCCTATGCATAGGAATCTTGTACACAAATAAATTCATGATGATCAAAGTGACAAGCATAGAAAGGCAACACAAGCGCAACTTCAAAATTTTCAGCAAAAAGAGAGGTGTTTTAGTAACATGAAAATCCCTACAACCATATTTTCCTCTCTCATAATAATTTCCAATAGCATCATGAACAAACTCAACAATATAACTATCACATAAAGCATTCGTATTCACATGCATAAAAGTATCATTACTCTCCACATAAGCATAATCAATTTTATTAGTAATAGTGGGAGTAAAACTATCACAATCATCATTGTAATCATCATAAATTGCAGGCATGGTATAATCATAATAAACTTTATCCTCCATAGTAGGTGGACTGAAAATATGATAGTCATCATTGTAATCATATATAGGAGGTAAAGTATCATCAAAGTAAATTTTCTCCTCCATGCTTGGGGACTAAAAATATCATGCTCATCAAAACCAGCTTCCCCAAGCTTAGAATTTTCCATAGCATTAGCAACAATGGTGTTCAAAGCATTCATACTAATAACATTGCTACAACTATTTTGCAAACAAAGTTCCATGGGTTTTTTAATTCTCTCTTCAAACACATCATGTCCTAATTCAATATAAAGTTCATAAAGATCTCTAAGTTTTTTGTTGTTTTCCATTAAGCCTAACTAGTGAAAATAAAAACAAGAAACAAAAAGATGCAATTGCAGGATCTGAAGGAAATAGCTTCGAGCACTCACACACCGGCAACAGTGCTAGGAAATAGCTTAGTAGTCGGAGGATGTGAATACCTTTTACCTTACCTCCCCGGCAACGGCGCCGTAAAATAGCTTGATGTCTACGCACGCTTCTATTCCTGTAGACAGTGTTGGGCCTCCAAGAGCAGAGGTTTGTAGAACAGCAGCAAGTTTCCCTTAAGTGAATCACCCAAGGTTTATCGAACTCAGGGAGGTAGAGGTCAAAGATATCACAACTCTGCGATTACGATACAAGAAGTCTCTTGTGTCCCCAACACACCTAATACACTTGTCAGATGTATAGGTGCACTAGTTCGGCGAAGAGATAGTGAAATACAAGTAATATGGATGATTGTAAGTAGTAATTGCAATCTGAAATAAAGATGACAGCAAGCAAACATGTAACAGAACTTGTTGGAAACGGTGTTTCAATGCTTAGAAACAAGGCCTAGGGATCCTACTTTCACTAGTGGACACTCTCAACAAAGATCACATAATAAAACTACTCTACACTCTCTTGTTGGATAACAAACACCATTCATTGTGTAGGGCTATAAAAGCACACCTCAAGCCGGAGTAAACAAGCTCCACAACATCCGGAGTTCATATTAAAGTAACCTCTAGAGTGCATAATAGACCGTTGCAATTTAGACCGAGTACTAACATAGCATACACACTGTCAACAATAGCTATGAAAGGGGAATAGATCACATCAATACTATCATAGTAATAGTTAACTTCATAATCTACAAGAGATTACAATCATAACCTACGCCAAGTACTACATGATGCACACACTGTCAACATTACATCATGGAGGAGGAATAAACTACTTTAATAACATCACTAGAGTAGCACAAAGATTAATAGTGATAAAAAGCTCATGATCACATAAAGATCACACCATGGGAGAGAGAGATGAACCACATAGCTACCGGTAAAGCCCTCAGCCTCGGGGGAGAACTACTCCCTCCTCATCATGGGAGACAGCAACGGCGATGAAGATGGCGGTGGTGTCGATGGAGATGACTCCGGGGGCAATTCCCCGTCCCGGCAGGGTGTCGGAACAGAGACTTCTGTCCCCCGAATTGGAGTTTCGCGATGGCGGCGGCGTCCCTGGAGTCTTTCTGGAGTTTCGTCAATTGGTATAGGGTTTTTAGGTCGCGAGGGACTTTATAAGCGAAGAGGCGGCGTCGGAGGGGCACCAGGGCGCCCTCCCCATAGGCCGGCGCGGCCAGGGGCCCACCCGCGCGGCCCTGTGGTCTGGGGGCCCTGGGCCTCCTCTCCGTCTCCCCTTCGGTGTTCTGGTCCGTCTCGGTGAAATAAGATGTTTGGCTTTCGTTTCGTCGAATTCCGAGAATATTGCCCGAACAGCCTTTCTGGAACCAAAAACAGCAGAAAACAGGAACTGGCACTTCGGCATCTTGTTAATAGGTTAGTTCCGGAAAATGTATAAAATCATTATGAAGTGTATATAAAACATGTGAGTATTGTCATAAAACTAGCATGGAACATAAGAAATTATAGATACGTTTGAGATGTATCACTCGATTCTTATGGGACAATTATGAGGGGCACCATAAGTATCATTTAGCCAACTGGGCTTGGTTACTAGGAAGAAAGAGTATGGAGGCTTCTTGGGCATCCCTGATTTAGCAGAGATGAACATGTGCCTGCTAGCCTCTTGGATTAGGAGTTATCACTTAAGTGATGATAAAATGTGGAAGAAAATTGTGGATACTAAGTATACTTTGGATAACCCTAATATTTTTGCTTGTTCTTTAAATGGTGTGTCTCTCTTTTGGAAAGGAGTTATGTGGGATGCCAAGGCTGCTAAAATGGGTTATCAATGGAAAATTGGTGATGGCAGGAACATTAAGTTATGGGAGGATCACTGGTTTGGTTCTTGCTCTCTGGCCATTCAATACTGGGAGATTTATTTCCTAGTGAATGAGCAGAATAAATGTATTGCTAATCTTTGGGATGGATCTAATTTGAAAGTTACTTTTAGGAGATGTTTTGATCATAGATTAATGTTGCAATGGTTTGAAATCCAACAAATTGCCCAATCTATCTCTTTTGATGGTACAAAAGATAGTCTGATTTGGATGTGGGAGGCTAGTGGTTTCTATTGTGTGAAATCTATGTATGCTATGATTAACTTTGGTGGGATTACCCCTGTTATATTCACTGTGTCTGGAAACTCAAAGTACCCCCAAAAATTCATTTCTTTCTCTGGTTACTTTTCCATAACAAGTTACTCACTAGAGATAATTTGGTTAAAAGACAGAAACGTTGATGACTTGACTTATGTGTTTTGCAATGAAGTGGAGTCTTGTCAAAATCTCTTTTTTGATTGTGTGGTAGCAGCAAAACTCTGGAGAGAGATTGGTATCACCTTGGAATTAATTTTAAAGTTTCAAGTATGCATGACATTTCTGCTCTCTGGGTTAACAAAAAGAACAATAGTAACATTAATATGATTTGCTGCTGTGTTGAGAGCTATCTGGATTATCAGAAATGATTTTTTCTTCAATCGTTCTCAATGGCTTGGCATGCAGAGTTTGTGGAAAAACTTGGTCTGCAGTTGTGTGCAATGGAAAATCCTCCTGAAGGAGGAAGGAAGAGGAGAACTGATGATGTTGCTGAACAAGGTGGAGGCGTCGCACTCGGCGGCCACCGCTGCTGTTGTGGCCGGAGCCTGGTTGACTCCTCAGAAGAGAGCCAGGTCAGCTTTGGAGGTCTGTGCTATGAACAACACAAGGGGTTTTGGGCCGATGCTGATCACTGCCGAGGATCTGAGGAGGACGATGGAGGCGAACGATCTAATCCTGGTGGGTGATGGCGCTGGCTTTCAAGTCCTAAACCACCCCTGAGCTTGGATGATGAGGTTTACTTTGGTGGATAGGTGTGTTTTCTGTGCAAGTTTGTGTTTGCCTCAAACTGCTGGCTGGTTTCCCCCCTGTTGTTGGGGTTTAAAAGTGTTAAGTGTTGGTTGGGTGTTTGTAAGATAAATGTGGTAGGGGTGTGTGGTGAAGTTTGATCGTCTGGAAATACTGTTGGTGCTGTTTGGTTTCAATATACTAAAAAAATAACCAATTAAGAGAGAAGCTATAAAATGTGGCGGTTCATCTACCCAAACACATGATAGTGAAGTCTTCTTTCTCGCTAAACAATCAGCTACACAATTTATTTCCTATTATGAAAACTAAACTACAACCAATCTGATTGAATAATTCTCCGAAAAACATCCTACCTCATTAGGAATGGCTAAGGCTCTACAAATGGCAGAAGCTCTCACATTGTTTGCACGGGATCATTGCAGGCTGCAATGAAGCTTCATGGATTGTCCCGAAACACCGCCCCAACTCTACATGTAAAATTTTCTAGTTTAAAACTTCAATCCACATTTATGTGGAACTTTTTTCCTTCGGTTTAATCCACGCACTCTTCTATTAGCTGAGTTCTTGGCCTTATATTATTTTCAGTGAGTACACAAATGGACATAGCGGAGTTGGTGGTACTCGCTCACCATGCACCATTTGTCTTCTCATCCACCAAATATACCATGACACCACGATGATTAATCTTTGACATCATCAGCATGTTGTTTCACCAAAAGTTTCTCAAGCACCCGACTACCTGGTCGATCAACTTGTAACACATCCTTAAACAATAGCTGATAAACGCAATTTTGGCCATAATTCCTTTGCATGTAGACAGCCAAAAAGAACATGGTATTTTATATCTTCACAGTATAAAGTACACCGTCTGCATTGACTTGTGGACACACATCTATATTGTTAAAAGTCAACCATATGTGTAGCTTTAGACCATCTAGCCACGCGACAGCAGTGCACCGCACTCTGCAATGGGCTATTACTTGACCGCATAGAGATACATACATATTACAGCAGACAAAATGACAAGAGAAGAGCACTGAGCAATCACCAATCTCCCTCTTTTCAGTAGTATACCTTAGCAAGTAATTACATCACAACTCAGTGGTTCTTGGGCTCTGCAAAGAAGCCCCTCTGTGGAAGAACTATACAACTCGCCCTCCACGAATCACATATCCAGTCCAACACACTGGACTTGGCAGCACTCACCACAAATCTCTAGGACTAGCACTGACGTGTAAAATGCCGGCGCATCTACTACATGGTTATACATAAAAAATCACGAAAACTTGGAGGTGTTGAGCCTGCCCCACCACTTTTTCTTGGCAGAGTTGGGGGAAGAATCGTTGCCCCCACCGCTGCTCCCCGTCGTGGCGAGCTTGTTGAGGATCACTTTGGTCTCCCTTATGCGGGAGCTGAAATCCTTCTTCCACGAGTCAAAGTTCTGCTTCAGCCTGCGGAGCTCCATGTCCGGGTTCAGGCTGGCATCCGCCTGCCCAGACTTGACCTCGACCAAGAACTTGGCGTCGTCAGCGAAGACCTGGCTCCGCTGCTCGAATTCCTCCGCTAGGCGGCCGATGACACTGATGCTGGCGTTCATCTCTCGCCCAGTGATCCTCGGGACCAACTGGGAGCCCCCGCCGACATGATTCCCGTTGGTCTCCCAACTCTGCTCCACGGATGAGTCGGACATCCTAGGTGTATCATCCAGAGCAAGGCTCTTCTTTGCTACGGAAAGGCTTGACTGCAGTGATCGCATCTGCTTCTGCCACATTTCCTCCATCGATTTCATTTTCTGCTCGTACTCTAACCATCGGTTTTCGTATTGCTGAAGCCGCTGGTGCAACATCTCATTCTCTTCATCCTTTTCTCGAACTGTCGCCTCGGCCCTCAGGATTCGCCTTTGTAGCTCAGCCAGGAAAGATGCCTTGATCAAAATTTGGTCGCCCTCTGCCTCCTGGAAGAATTCAATTCGTGTGTAAACAACAAGCATATAGAGTATAGATTTTTTTCCTACAGTTCCAAATAACCGGGTACGTCATGTCTAACATGCATACTAAGGAGGAAAAACAGTAACAGAGAATAGAAAGAGGCATAGTGTACCTTTTTCGATTCAAGTTCTCTTAACACGTTCAGTAGATCAACATTGCCGGCACATCTTCTAACAAGACAACCACGGATGCCTTCACATTTATTTAAGACAACGGGAACCAGAAACAATGAGTCATATTACCACTTCTATCTATGCAAAGTCTTACGAAAATAAGAACAGCATTCTTACCAGATTGTATTACCACTGAGGCCTTCCTTATCTTAACGAAATATCTTCTTGCAAGCCAGCCTCTTAGATTTCTTTGCAGAAGAGTAGCTGCCCTATGTTTTCTCAACAGAGATGAATAAGTTTGTCTTGCATTCTCACCACGAATGACTGCAAGATAAGAAGAGCGACCAGCCCATACAGTAAGATGAGCAGGAAAAGATACAGCAACAAAAAAGTACAGAAAGGTGCATAAAGGCAGTAGGCTGGATGTTTATGTTGTACATGATTGAAGAGCCAAAACTCCTCTCATTCGTTCAATTGCATGCCGCCGTGCTTGATACCCTCTGAAACAGCTTTGAACCCTTAAAACGCCATGTAGAGTACGATTTCGAGTATTCTCAAGTTTGCCAATCTTCAGTTCCAAAATATCAACAAACAGAAGCAACAGAAGATACTTGTCATTATAAGCTTAAATAATAGTAGTAGACACATGCATAGACAACATCCAAAGAAAAAACAATTATGAATTATAAATTTTAGGAAGGACCACTCATATAAATATCAGACCAACGGTTTTACTTAAAAAGTATGTCACCTGATACACGATACAGGTATGGAGGTACAAACACAGTGATGCGACATTTTCCTCGGGTATAACTTTAGAAAAAAGAATACATCATATACACAATATAAGAGGGACAAAAAACAAGCCGCGCATTAGAAGATTGAGAGTCTCTAGTCATTCGCTAAACAAATCACCATTCTAGCTCTAAAATTCGTGAACCACTGTACTCTTGGCTTCCTCTTAAAAAGCATCCCCTACCTGAATGTTTTTCGTTATTACATATTTGAAGTTGTCATCTTGTTGTATATATATTCTTTCTATTTATAGACGCCTGTTGTGTGTATATCAGTGCTGCTTTACTACATGGATCTTGTGGTCCCAATTTCTGTATACTCTTACTCCTAGTAAAACTGTAGAATATATATATTTGATGCCTTACTGCCTCTACAAGAAAATCACTGAATGTACTTAGTGATGTCCTTACTAGACAATAGCAATTCATTAGCATGTCAGTAGAATAGCAAATTAGTAAGCTGCTCTACTGTAAAGAATCAGGGAGTATCCGGAATATTTATTTGACTATTAAATAATATTGAAAGTCAACCCCAATTTGAGTATCAGGAAGTATACTCAGAGCCAAGGCCCGGCATGACCGGGCGGCTGCCCAGGCTCAGCTGCCTAAGTACATTGAAATTTTATAAGAAAATAAGGATTGAAGATGGAGTTTGCCAATGATGCAACTGTGGTTAATGTATGAAATACAATAATAACCCAAGGGACGTTAATAAATGAAACAATAACTGTTTAACTGACCTGACCAGTTCGGAAGAACAATTTTGTATAGCCAACTTGATACATCTCAGGCAAAATGTTGAACTGATGAAGAATTGCGACCGAAACACTGAGTGGATCTTGAGATGCGACATCCTCAAGAAGAAAGCCATACCTAAAAACTTGAATTGTTTAACTTCTGCACAAAGAAAAAACAGAAATGTAATGCATATACTGATATTTGTTTTACCGGCGAGCAAACTTCTGATGTGTCATTCTTGTTGGATACCCAGATCTCGAAATTCGTACAACCTCAAGAACCCCACAGCATTTGAGCTGTTGGAGCACAAGTTCTTGTCCGTAAATGGCAGGGAGTTGCAAATTGTTTGGTTTAATACATCGTATGAAGTGTGGCGTTGTGCTTTCAAGTCTTTGCATAAGTTGGAACAATTGTCCCTGTGGAACATTTGAACAGTTGATCGGATTCATTCAAGATCTCATAAAATTGTTATTTGTGTGCACAATTTTCTTTACCTTAAACTTCATTGCTACACTTAACTTCTGTGAATCAGCAACACTAGGCCGATATGGAACAGATTCTAGATTATCAGATTGAGCGAGCATCTTGGATGCAAACATTTGTGGTATAGATAATTTGCATTTGGCAAGGAACTGAATTGAGTCCATGTGCAACAAATCTCTATTCTTCTCTAGAAAACCCGATGTGTCATATGCCACCTGATCATCAAGGAAATGGAAATAAAGTCAACACATGGCAAAAGAAAGATAATTGTGAATGTAACAGTGGATATGTAACAACTTCCAACCTCTCCTGCATAATGACGAACAGTGAAAGCCTTGCCCCTTTCTCCTCTGAAGCAGGAATTGTTGTCAAGATGCTGCTTGAGCTTGTTCGCAAAAGTAAGGTCTGTGGCATTAGGAAACGTAGATTCCTCATCCAGCAGAGACAACAACCCCAGTGGTTTCTGTATCCAGTAGAAGCAAGACAAAGAATGATAGAGGCAAACAGTTATTACTGACTAGTAAATAGGATTCATGTCAAGTCAACAAGATATACAGAAAAGAAGAGAATGTCAGATATTTTATTAGTTTCTAAAACAACGATAAAAAAAAAATTGCAAGTACATGATTCTTTTTTATTTTGCCACAGGACACTACAGAAGTCATCAAAACTCCAGCAAGATTAACTAATACATAACTTTGTGGGAACCCAGATTCCATTGTGATAAGCCAGTTATATGTTCCACCCTTGTTTCCTAATGCTAGTTACAAGGTAAGGGTGAGTGTCAATCAAGCAGTATTTACCAAGTTTATAGAACCCATGTATTTCTACAAATGGAAGTATATGCATATCTCAAATTTGGAGGCTTTAATTTTAAGGAAGTGGAGACCTTCTATCAAAAAACATTTTGATTTTTAGTAGTGTATTTTGAGCTAAGAAATGATTGCATAATATGGAAATAGCAATTATCAGTACATGAACTTAAAGCATTTCCAACACAGAATAATATAATTACAGTATAATTTCATAATGATGCCAACATTGAAGACAATGTAGTGACCCATACTTTCTCGAATAGATTCAAACAATCCTGGTTGTCCTCAAACTCAACCTTAGCCCAGTCAATGCCATCCTCAACATATTCCTGCTCACAGAAACCATATATTTTTCAGACAACTTCTACAGGAGAGTCAAGAAATCATGGAGTGACTATATAACAATCTTGGAGTCAACATTAGAGTTTGCTCCACCAGTAGTGTTTAACATTACAGTTGTGACAGGATTTGAAACCATAATCAGTAAGGAAACTTCACAGAATAATAGAAGCAACAATGTTCTTCTAGAAAAATATTTAGCGAATGATGTTAACGTATTTTGAGCTTGGTTAAAGAACAAGAATAGTCACTATAAAATTTACACATGCTGGAACCTAGCTGAGTAAAACTGCAACGCTGCATCATACACCTGCTAGTTAAACCATAACAATAGCTCACCTCTTGCTCGAGCTTAAACAAATGGCGGTTGAAATGTTGTTGTAGCCTCTCATTGGCATAATTAATGCAGAACTGTTCAAAACTGTTCTTCTGCATATTGATAGCATGCCATGAGAATACATTTGACAACAAAAATGTGATGCCAGCAGGTCAAAGGTAAGTTCATTACATCAAATGATTCAAAGCCGTAGATGTCAAGAATACTGATTGATCTCCCAGTTCGACGCTTGCCAACAGAAAGAGACTTGTTAATTTGTTCTACAAGCCACTCAAACAAACTAGCATATAGGGCTTTGGCCAGCGCATCTCTTGTGTCAGTTGCCTGCAATATCCAGAGAGAAGTGTGTGCATAAGAGATGAAAATCAAATAGCACGTCATGGCTAACTATTTTCCCTAGCCTTTAGTTGAGAAACCATACTAACCTGTGCAAGTGTAAGCTTCTGGACAATATTTTCATTATTAACTTTCATGTGACGCTTTGACAGAGCTAAATTGAGATCTTCAATACTGCAGCCAAGAAGTCTTGAAACCGTTTCAGCAGCTGAAATAGGATGGTAATTTTTTTTCAATCCTTTAAAATTGCAGTATGTTATACAACAGTGAACAAAATTAACGAAAAAAATATGCAACATCGTATGATCAGTATGTAAAACTAATGATGTCTAACAATATACTAATCATCAATGAGGACCACAATATTATGGAAGTTATTGTCCAGACGACCATATTATTGACTAAAAGCATACTTGTTCTTTTTACCTTCTTCTACAATTATCTCAACATGATTCTCATTATCAATAATTGTGAAAGAGACATCTCCCAGCCATAGCACAGCAGAAACCATTGCGAAAACATTATCTTGGTCCTCCTTGCTGATATGGACGATGTTCATAGCTTCCTAGAAAAAATAGAAGTCAGCAAACATGACAGTAGAGAAGAACAAATACAAGTATGAAGATGCTTCCATGGAATTAGCCTTATATAGCAATGTATTTACTGTTTTGGCCGAGGTAATGTAAAAAAGGTATCTTATTTAGAATGAGGAACAAAAAAATGTACTATACCGTTACAGTACGGAACATTTGAGCATCATCCACGCCAGCAATTGAATAGCAGCAACTCTGTTTCAGATATTTGTATTCATCGACCTTCTTCAAATTCAACTTCTCTGTATCAAAACATTGTAAGAAACCATGTACAATAATTAAGGATCATGCAGTGCAAAAGAGTAGAGCAACATCAAAAGCAACGCCGATTGTCAACATAAAGATATAATCTCTGTTGGAAACCGCGCAGCACAAATAGTGGTTCTTGTAATACACAGAAGGAAAAGGACTATATCCAATAGAAGATTGGGAGGATATACTTATATGTCATCATAAGTACTTATGTGTCAACCAAAATAAGCCAGCAACTAACCAATTCAGAGTGGATGAATAGATTATGTACCTCTGAGAATCGGTGGAGCACCAGCACATAGCTGATAAAATATATGGTAGGAACGCTCACCAACTGCACACTGTACAACCCTTGACTACCATAGTGGAAAAAGGTGGGATTAGATTACTTATCATAAAAATGCATTTAGATAAGGAAATTAAATAACCAAAGGACTCGAAGTTACCTTCTCAAGTAAAACTGTCCAATTGTGCATGCAGCAAGACCATTAGAAAATTTCATCAATAGTAATCATAAATTAATATCAAACAAGAAAATGCTAATGACATAAAGCAGGTATGCTCGGTAGAAACTGCATACATGTTTGAATCATGGCACCACATATTCTTCCAGTTGTACTGAAATGAATTTCAATGAGCTTTCCCTGTAATAACGACAAGAATATTAGCCAAACTTTGTTCTGCAAACTGCAGTACAGTATTGTTATACCCACAAGAAAAAACTTACGAAGCGACTTGAGTTATCATTTCTTAATGTCTTTGCATTGCCAAAGGCCTCGAGTATTGGGTTGGTTTGTAGGATCTCATATTCAATGCCACTTCCACCTCCAAGAGAAGCCAAATACTGCATGGCAATCTTTGCAGTTTCTGTTTTTCCTGCTCCACTCTCACCACTACATACAATAATGGCAAATATTTTAAAGTTTGACCAATTTTATGGGGAAAGCAACAACATTCTGATACCAATTTAGTATCACTAGATCCGTCTTGAGATGGAGTTTCATATTATACAGATTTGATGACATATATCTCGCTACTGTTTTCAATAAAGTTAGTCAAAGTTTAAATTTTTTGACTTAGTAGAAGATCTAGAAGCACACTTATTTAAGGATAGAGGGAGTCCAGAAAACTAGAAATTTTGGAGCCACACGATATCTAACACATTTATTATTACTTCAAGTGAATCGGGTAATGGAACAGGTAAATGAGATTATAGAGTTTGGTGTGACTATTGAATCTGTTGGAAGGAAGCGGAGTACTCAAGTCCCAATTTTTGTAAGACAAACATCAGCAAAATTTTTAATATCCCTGAGGATCCTTACAGTGTGGCCTGAACTGAACCGAGGGACAATGCATGTATTTATCTATCAATGAAGCAATTAATGTAAGTACATTTGGCTGGTTAAGTCATTATTTATTTTGTTCGGCAGACTCAAGAAGTAGCAGAAAATGAAACCGTACCGATCCCAACAACACATTTCATGTTACCCAAATAAACACATTTCATGTGGCTGGACTAAATGAGTAGCAGAAAATGAAACCATGCCAATAAAGGTGCAACGTATATACAATAGGAATCCCACTGGATGTTTCTTAGGGAAAAAACAATACCAACCTTATAATAATGGACTGGTTAACTTCATCTGCAAACAAACATGGCAATTAGTTAGGCATTGATGTAGATGATTTTCCTCAAAAAAAATTGTGTAGATCGTATCATCAAGACAGATGTAACAGCAACAGCAGACTGACCTCTTTTCATTTCACGAAGGGCTGAATCTGCTATTGCATACACATGTGGACTGTCCATTGTTTTATTCCTATATGAAGTTATATACTCATCACCATACAGCGCAACCTTTTTAAAAGGGTTGACGGCCACCAAAACTGGACCTGCTTTAGTCTACAGCGCAACAACATATCAGTAAGAGAGCCATCGAAATCCATAAAAGCGAAGACAAGTTCTGATCTATCCTCACATAAATCATGTCTTGGGAATATCTGTACTGCAAGTTGTAGAGCACAGATGGTTCACTTAGATAACTAAGCTGCATAAGATCGTCCACTCCATCAAGAATTTCAGGATTCGCAGGCTGAAGGTTCTCCGTTTGCAATCTTAGCACCTTAAATTGCAAGAATGGGAGTCAAATTATGATGATTTCAAAGTGATAACAAATCTTCCATGCAGGTTGCAGGTAGCTTACCTTCCCTTCAGGGACCTTTACTACGGACTCGTCACCAGAGGTGGTAATCACAGTGCATAAGGCCCAGTCGCCATTTGGAAGCTGACAAAAAACTCTTTGCTTCTGCAAGAAGTGTGGGGTTGAAGGTAAATTAGCATTGTACACCAAGTTGAAAAAACAGATCCAAGCATATAAATTGCATAATTCCAGAAGCTGGTCGATTAAGAATTGCCTGTCTAACAACTAGCTAATGCATCTCTTAATTTGTGACATAACAATAGTATGTAATAAAAATGTGTAAACAGAAGAGGCCAACTACCAAAGACGGAACAGCAAATAAGTAGGAACCACTGAAACACCACTGGCAGTTCAAGATTTGAAATGATGAAGCTAGATTTACTGGCTTAGCAAACCCCTGCTACTAGTGAACACATAAATCTACTCAATGGGTGGAATGATGCCTGATCACATTTCGATGGCCATCTAGAAGGCACGCAAGTGCAGAGGAACACATTTCCAGAACTTAACTTGGCACTCAGGTTGGCTCTTTACAGTTGTGTTTACTGGCTGTTGGAAATAACCTTCTACTGCGGGGTGACGTAACAGCAGAAATCGGAGTTACTGAACTAGAGAAAATAAAGGGACCGGAATTGCCGGTGTTGGGTGATTCGGAAATCACAAACCGACCAAATCTCAAGCATTATCCGTAAGAACTCTGTCATCTCAGAAGTGTGTGAGAAGAGAAAGGGGTGGGGGGGAAAGGAGAGAAGGAAGAAAAGCACCTTTTTAGCGCCGTAGGAGCTGGTGTCGCCCCATCTGTTGTCGCGTTGCGAGGAGGGGCCGGCAGGCGCGGCCGGCGGCGCAGAGGACGCCGAATCGGCCTCCCCGCCACCTTCGGCGGCGCTCTCCTCCTCCTCCGCTGTGGCCGCCGCGGAGCTGTAGGGCGAGTCCGCGTCCCGCTCGGCCGGCGCCACCGCCTCCTCGTCCTCTACGTCATCCGCCGGGGAAGCGCGGCGGCCGACGCCGTTGGGCGCCGGCGCGGCGGGCTTGGGCGGCGCGTGCCTGTAGTCGAGCGGCATGGAGCGGGTGGCCTGCAGCTTGGCGGGCCCCCGCGCGCGCAGCGCCGACGACTTGCGCACGGACCGCACGTCCACCGACGCCATCGCGGGCGGAATCAGCCCCGCGGCCGCGGAGGAGCAGGACTCCCTGCCTCCCGCGGGATCTCCGCCGTGGCAGCCTCAAATCTCCTCCCGGGGGCCAATCCACGCCTCCGCACAGCAAAAAAGCTAGTCCAAATGAAACCGCAGGAAATCACCGCAGGAACGAGCCGATCTGGCGGACCGCCGCGGAGGCCTCGGGAATGGCGGCGCCGGCGGAACCCGGATGCGTGAGGCCGTGTCCGTGGCCGTGGCTCGTCCTCCTCCACCGCGGCGGCGGCAGCAGCAGCTCGCGTACGGCTCTGCCTCTCTCTCTGTTCGCGAGAGCGAGCCAGCGACAGGGACAGAGTCAGCAGAGCCAGAGAGGGAGAGAGTGGTGGGGAGGAAATATTTTAATGGAATTAAGGTGGCTCGCTTTTAGTATCGGGAAGGAATTACTTACTTGGGGGGCTGGTTTAAAAATGTTCAAATCCAAATGGCGTGGCCGGGTGGGTGAGAGGTTTGGTTTTGAAACAGCCACATGGCGCTGCTCGCACAATAATTCGGCCTGCGGGTAGGATCAGCCAGATCCAGAAAAAAAGAGTGTGGCTGTGTAGGAGTGAGCAACGGGTGGCCGGATGTTGTGGTGATGGTGGTAACGGCAAGCTAACGGATAGTACGGCCGTTGCAGTACTTGACAAAAAAAAGGCAGAATGCGTTGAGGAATTAGGAGCGCGATAAATTCTGGGAAAGGTTATCTATTGGTACGAGAAAAAAAGAAGGTATCTCTTGACTTTTCATCCTGTCCTGGGCGGTGCCACTGACCGCATGTTTCAACCTGATGACTGGGTTAGCATAATTAATTTTTTTATTTTATTCAGGAAGCAGTCAATTGTTGGCAACGCGTATATAAGCATTGGTTCTCAAGCAATGCCATTTTAATATTGTTTGTCCACACGTGCTGCAAGCCTGCAAAGATATATCTTTCAAAAGCAAGCTGCTTCTTTTGATTTCACTGAAAACTGTTGAGGAAAATAGATATGGAAAATAATCAAATACTATAAATATTCGTTGGTTTATTTCAGGTCAATGGTCGAGGATTTTTTTTCCTTGAGACCAGTTTCACAGAAATATGCGGGAATTTCACAATCCACTTGGAACTATTCTCAGAGCTCGTACGTATAAATTACTACCCGACCGAAATCTTCGGTACCATGTTAGCGCGTAGGTCTTGTTTGGTCAGGGGAGGTTGATCTACTAAACCTTGTTCACGCTCCTGACTTTCAATCACGCCTGAAATCATGATTTTCCACAGAGTGTTTGGTACACAAATTCCGACACTCGGCCATACCGGGAGAGGCTAGCCTTCACCGATGGGCTTTGCACATGCTCGGACTAGTGGAAAGAGGAGAAGGGTCTGAGCCTACATTAGTTCCTCGAAGGCATCGTTGGTGAAGGGAGCTGACGGTGGTGACCATGGTCGGTCAGTACTACACAAGCCAAAGTCACGAGACGACAGAGGAAGAGGGTCCTAGGAGGGTTGAGATGAGGCGGGTGCATAGGAAAGGGAAACGACACTGATGTGGGGTTGCGGAAACATAAGTGTGTGGACTGTGGTGAGTGGCAACAATGGTGGCAGTGATATATGGTTAGATCCACGAAAACAGATTATTAGGTGTGGCTCCACTCACATTTTTGGTGGATTTAGGAGCCAGAGGGCTTATTAATTTATTTCCGTGTGTATTGCAGTAATTTGACTATGTTAATTAGAAGCAGATGTCCTTCTATCCATACGAACCGAACATTCAAGTTCATGTGTTTGCCAATGTTCCATTTTGCGCATACATTTATACCATACTCGCTATGTTTCATGTGAAACAAACTAGTTGTATGCTTAAGTATGATGTTTGTCGAAATGCGCCACTAATATTTTGAAGGTACTTAATTATCATTTATCAAGAATAGTCCTTCAGGCATTTGGTCTGCGAGAGTGGATCATTTTTTTGCCCGTGAGCATAGGAAGACCTAAAATAATGGAAAAAAGTAAGTTTGAAAATCTACTCTTTTTTGCGGTAATGAGGTTACATACTTGCAAAGTTGCGGAGCTAAAGGAACTCTAGTGGCTTGAGGTCCCTTGTGTCGTCAAAACATATTTTTGGACAATACATGAGTTGCCGTGTTCACCGTAAACGTGCATTTGACATTGACTCATTATTACTATAGATTAAGTTGTTTTGGCTGCTGCTACGAGTAGTAGAAGGACTGATTCAGCATTATGCAGGCAGCTTTACAGGTGGCGTCATGTTGTCAGAGTAAAAGCGATCTTCCTAGGGACGGTTTGTCCTCCCATCGACTGGGACATCCCCGTGAACTTCTAACGGTCGCTGCGAATTGACGTCTCAGCCCCTAGTACGCCTCAGCAGCTACACCAGGGGCACGAAGGAATATTCGCGGCCTGGATAACGTACAAAAGCAGTAGCAGCTGGTAAACAAATACCGACCTCTCAGGAGCCACGACGACTGACGGTGCGTAGCAGCGAGACGGGATGACGGACGTCCGGCGCCAACGTCTCGTCCCGTTTTGAACTGCAGCCGTCGGTTTGCGATCAGATGGACGGGAGCGGGTCGCCAGGTGCGGCTCCGGAGAACGGGTCTCCCTGCGCCACAGGAAGCAAGCAGGACGGCAGGCCGATTTTGTCTCGGCTCGTTTCGATCCACTCAATTTTTGCTGTACCTGAGCGCCGTCCAAATTGGTTTTTCTGCTTGCATCGTTTTCCGCCAAGTTTTGTTAAACTAGAATTTCGCACGAGCGATACAACGATATTGCTCAAGATCGACGATGGAGGCGCGTGTATGGTGGTTGTTTACATGTAGTACGCTGCTAGCCGGAAAACTACTCTCTCCGTTTCGTTCATTATTTTTATGATGGTCTCAGTCCAAATTTTAATTACAGTCGCGACATGAATTATAGAACAAGTGGAGCAGCAACTATCGTAAAATATAGGAGATACCAAATTACCGTGAACCTTTATTGGATACTCATATAGGATGTTTGCGCCTTTTCTGTATCGTGTGTATTTAGACGAGGTTCACTGTGAATGTTCACTCGTATCAGTTTGTATATAGTCAACATTAAAACATCCCCATAAAAAACATTAAAAAATCGAAAACGCCTTACAATTCGGAAGAGGGGGTACATTGTCTGTCCACATCAATATATCGTAACATCACCGACTAACAAAAATTAAAAGCACTGAAAAATAGATATGGGTCATACTAATAACTAGTGGTGCAAGCAGGTGGGATACAAGTTTTCACCAATCCTTCATTAACTCTACTTTATCCGTAACCTCATTTTGCTCTATTTCTGCATTTGCGTGATAGAATGCGGGCGCCGCTTGCAACTCTAGTCATAACTAAAAACAAAGAGTAATTGAATTAATGCAATCAGAACAATTGGGGAAAGATGCTGCATTGACATTATCACTACTCTCTCCATCCCAAATTAAGTGACTTGCATTTCTAGATAAATATGATCCACTTAATTTGGGACAACAGATGTACACCATATTCTTTGTGTAAGTGTGTAAGAAAGACACGCACTCGCTCGCAAGTCACACAACACCATACGTTTACCAAATACTCACAACAGATAAGCTTCATATGTATATGGTCCAGATCACTCTAGTAGGAATATAAAACCTGAAAGGGCACGTTGTAGTTTAGAGTTAAATCCACCGGAAGTCATCAAACTTGTTGAGCAAAATCACTTTGGTCATTGTACAACAGGAATACGAATTTACGGTCACTGTATACGCGTCCGGGCTTCACACACGGTCACCGCTCGCGATGTAGCATCGTATTTGCTGATGTGGTGAGCTGCACGGCCCACCGTCAGCTTACTTAACAAGGAAATAAGAATACCCAGCTAGATGAGGGCGTTTTTGCAAAACCGTGATGCCCATAGCAATCCCTCTTGGCGATGAGCCCGTGCAGCCGCCTGCTGCCGCCCCGGCCGATGCCGGCCGTCCCCGGCACCGCCGATATCCAGCGAGGATCCGCCTCAACCTCCTTCACCTGTTTTCCTACTTCTCGACGCCGCCCCGCACCTCGCTTGTGCCCCCATGGCTAACCCTAGCCCCGCTCGGGCTTGTCACCGGCGCAGCTCACCGTGCTTGTGGCTCCGGTCCGCCGAGTCCCAGCGCCGCCCGGATGAAAGGAGGAAGACACTGTAGGACTCTCAAGACAGATTAATATTGAGCTCAACAACACTCAAATCATCTCGCTTAAGAAAAACAAAGGCCTAATATTATATCATGGATGCAGTTTAAGATAGAAGACTGATGCATCTACGAACCAACTTTGCATCTGCAAGGTATGCAGTGAGCCAATACATATTAACATAGTAATATAGTTGGACAAAGTATAGGCTGCCAATTGATGTTATACCTGATCTCAAATGCATGAATTGGCGTTGGCAAATACAATGATGAGGAAAAAACCAAGTACAGTACATAACAAACTGAACCGAATTTGTATTGGTAAGAGCAGGGGAGCAATCTAGAGGAAACTAAAATGCTATACATAGTTTGAAATAGAGATAAACAAAAATCTCTTATATGGTTAGAAACGAAGACCAATCAGACATAAATAGTTAGAGCAATCTAGGCTCACACCATACAATTCCATTAGAATTCAGTGTTGAAGTGAAATAAATTTCGTTTAAATATAGGGGAGTGCAATATAGAGCAAAACATCCTCATATAAATTAGTATTGGCAGGCCCAAAAGAGCAGTCAGGCATAGTACATTAGTTTGTGATGAACCACTGCCTTGTAGAATGATTACATTTGGCCCTGCATAAGATGGCAATGCATACATTCCAGAGCTGAAGTGAAAGAAATATGGTCTAATACTGTAATGACTGAACCTGATTTACTTCCAGGACAAAAGTAAATCGAAAAAAGGCCAAATAAACTCTGCAAGGGCAGGTGCGCAGTGCAATTTTCACATGAAAGAAAGTTCATTACCAGTTGCTCACTGCAATTTCCAGATGAAAGAAAATTGAGCACATCGGGCTTATGCCCGTCGTCAGCAAGGTTGTACACATGCACTTCATCGACACAGGTCTTGGTGGCCACGGCGATGCCACAAGCACCGGGAGCGGAAGATGGACACGGAGGAGGGCAGGAAGACGCCGCCCGGGCATTTCGGAGTTGGTATTCGTAGATACATCAGTCTTCTATCTTGAACTGCACCCATGATATAATATAGTTACTCGATATAATGTAAATCAATTTGGCTTCCAGCTATCTAAATCATGTATCTGTTACTCCACACTTCCCTGCTACACCTATATCTGAATACTAGCTGTGCATTGGATCAGCACAACAACGGCAGATGATTTGAGTATTAGTTCGTGAGGTAAAATTTTGTAAGCAAGACATTAGGCTTTTGTTTTTCTTCAGCAGATGATTTGAGTGTTGCTGAGCTAAATATTTATTTGTGTTGAGAGTCCTACAGTTCTTCCTCCTTTCATCCGGGCGGCGCTGCGACGCGACGGACCGGAGCCACAGATGGCACGGTGAGCTGCGCCGGTGACCAAGCCCGAGCGGGGCTAGGGTTAGCCATGGGGGCACTAGCAGGTGCGTGGCGGCATCGAGAAGTAGGAAAACATGAGGAGGAGGTTGAGGCTGATCCTCGCTGGATATCAGCGGCGCCGGGGACGGCCGGCATCGGCCGGGGCGGCACCAAGCGGCTGCGTGGGCTCATCACCAAGAGCGGATTGCTTGAGAGAGCCAGGAAGGGCATCGCAGTTTTGCAAAAACGCCCTCCTCTAGCTGGGTATTCTTATTTCCGTGTTAAGAAACATGACAGTGGGCCCTGCAGCTCGCCACATCAGCAAATACGAGGCTACGACGCGAGCGGTGACCGTGTGTGAAGCTCTGACGCGTATTCAGTGACCGTAAATTCATATTCCTGTTGTACAATGATCAAAGTGATTTTGCTCAACAAGTTTAATGACTACTGGTGGATTTAACTCTTATGCTTTACGAATGAGATCGAGCGATCACGAGAGACGGATCATTTGCCGCACGCAACAGGAGAATATTTGTCATATTGGTCCCTGCCTTTTCGGTACCGTGATAAGCTTAACTAATACCAGGTCCGTGCTCCTTTTTTTTTTTCCAATTGCAGCAAAGTCGCCGGTTAATTAATCAACCTCGTGCTCTCGATGTACCTGTTGGTACGTCCTCAGGCATGTGCCCATGTACGGGAGGAGCTTTTCTCACGAGCTCCCTAGCTATGGAAAGGGGCATTGATGCGATCTAGGCTTTATTTTTCGTTTTATTTTTTATGACAAGAATGCTTTTGTTTTGATAGTGGAGAGCAAAAGAAGAAGTTTCCCCATGAGTGCAGACTTTTGTCTCCTGGACCCCGCCCAGTCCAATATTTCAAAGGTTCGAAATTCATGTCTTAAATCCATGAAAAAAAAAACTGAAAAACAATTATACACGTAAATAGTCACTATGTATCCATGCGTATGTGAAATTTGACATGTTAGCTCATGAAAAACATATTTTAACCTAGCTAAATTTTGTAGGTGTAATGCACATCATGGTGTCTTGTTTAAAATCGAGGCTGAGAAGACGCAAGTGTACAGACTAAAGCTTCCACTTAAAGGCACAATTTATGGAGTAGTCAACAAATAGAATAGCACTGACAATATGAGAAGAGACCACACACACCACGACCACGACAATGCCTTAGAAAAAGATAACAACATCGCATCCATCCCAGGAACCACGTTAGGTCAGTAATTTTCATGTTGGGTGTAGGCATGTCGGTACAACAAATCAAGACCAGAACATTGGGTAAGAAACAAAAAGCCTCCAACAGAACACAACACAAACTATGTTCTTGGCAGATCCAACCAATGAATCACATATCCAGGTTTTCACCCCAATGTTCAAATCATCAAATCGATATTATATTAATCCTCCTAAATTCACTATGGTGCTCATTAGAGCTAGCCCACGGCATGCCACCGTAAGAACACAAGCACGATCCTCCATCAGGGCCACATTTTGGAACGGAATAACCATTCAACCCATCCCTAAATCAGCGTGACCTGCACCGACATCGACAACCAAATGAAAAGCAAACATGAGCACAAAGTCTTCATACGAAGAAATTGTTGCTGAAAAATTTATGGCCCTCACAAAATTTTATATCCAAGGGCACACGGAGTGTGGATTTTTGTGGCTCGAGCTTAGTTGTTTTTTCCGAAAATTCGAAAACGATATTTTAAGGTTTTAAAGAAATCTGAAAGAAATATTTATGTAGATAATATTGTGATCTACGTGTTTGCAAAATTTTGACTTGAAATACCGTGTATTATGGGCTGCACAAAAATGACAAAATCTGGCAGATTTGATATTTTAAAACCTTGCACTGTTCACTACTATAGATGACATATTTTTTCATCTCACAATATAAGGTATTCCGAGTTAAAATTTTACACGGTGGTAGAACACAACATTGTTGACATCTAGATTTATTTTTAGATTTTCCTAAAAATTTAAACTGCTGATTTTGAATTTTTCAAAAATAGAGATACATGTAGCTCGTTCTGCAATGGTGGTTTCCGAGCGCATAAGCAGTTATTGAAAGTGCATGGAGCCCCCATGTGTGGTTTTGGTAATTAATGACAATCCCTATGGACTAATGTTTGCATTGAGTTATATTTGTAGGAGTTGTCCATAGGCAATGCTTGAACCATATGTTGGCTTCAAGGTTGCAATAAGAAGAAATTGATGAAGGATATCAAGTGTCAAGTATGTCTTGAAGATGAAGATGAAGTGAGCCCTCAAGTTATCTCAAGACATCAACATGATGAAGAATGAAGAAATGAAGTGCAAGTTCAAGATGAGCCAACCCGAAGAGATCATATGCTTGAAGCTTGCCATCCATATGGTGTTCATGGATTTGTGAAGATGTGCCGAAGAAGAAGCTCTCCCATGGTGGTTATGGGGGAGCAATCCACAAGACTTCATCAAGCAAGCACAATCAAGAAAGGCGTTCCATCTTGTTGAGGTCAAGATCGTCATCATCGAGCTCAAGTGGAATGCGCAAGTATAAGGTTTGCTCTTGATAGGGTTTCTTTCTCACCGGTCTCATAGTGTAGTTGGAGACCGGTTTTAGTTTAGTTGCCGTACTATCAAGAGGGCTCTCGAGTGAGTAACTCGATCGGATCGTTCGGAGAGAGCTCAAACCTTTGCATCCTTGCATCACCTTTCTTGGTTGTTATTTGGATCTTATCCATGTGATGTTTTAGAGCTTGTGCGTATTCTCATGACAAGCTCTAGTTCATCAAGAATGGTTTTTGCTTGGGCAACTTGTTGCATTTTCGAGGTTGGAGGTTTTACCGGTATGTCTTTCTTAGATAGGTCAAACCTTTCATCATTTGTTTCTATACTACTTTGCTGGACTATGATGTTTCTATGCATATTGTTGTAGAGCTTGTTGTTGTGATTTCAACGAGCCCAAGATCATCGAAATCGGAGTCCGGATGCAAAAGTTCTTAAGGTTTTCGTATGGGTGTTTAAGCAAAAACGTTTGGTGAGGAGGGCCCTGGCCGGAGCCTCCACCCTGCCCTGGCAGGAGCCTCCACCCAGCCCACGGCTGGAGCCTCCAGGCAAGGTACCGCTCGCGGTACCCAGCCCACGGCTGGAGCCTCCAGGTGAGGTACCGCCCGTGGTACCGGATAATCGCCAAGCCTCGCAGACATGTTCCAGGGCTATGGGGAGGTTCGGCGGTACCCGGCCGGTACCATGGCCGGAGGCTCCGGCCTCCCCCTCCCAGCCCGCAGCACACCCTCCGCCACCTCCTGCCATCTCTGGCCGGTAGTACCGGCCACCAAGGGCCGGTACTACCGGTCCCTTCTCCCTCGCGCGCTGCAGCCTCCAACGGGCAGAAAATTGGGGCCTCCTTTTTAAGCCCCCTCTCTCACACTTTTTGGGCTGCTTCTTCCTCCTCTCTCTAAAGCCTCTCTCCTCCATTGTTGTTGACATTTTGAAGCTTGAGATCTCTCTCCCCTTCCCATGATTCTTGCATCTATTTGAGAGAAAGATTGAGGGGATCTAGATCCACACTTTGACCAAACCAAATCATCTCTTTGTGAGTGAATCTTTGGGATCTAGATCTTGGGGAACTTTGTGTTCTTCTTTTGTTCTTCCTCTCTTATTCCCCCAATAGCTTTTGTAGCTTTGTTGGAATTTGAGAGAGAAGGACTTGAGCATCTTTGTGGTGTTCTTGCCATTGCATTTGGTGCATCGGTTTGAGTTCTCCACGGTGATTCGTGGTGGTGAAAGCAAGAAGGTTGTTACTCTTGGGTTCTTGGAACCCTAGACGGATTCTACGCCTTTGTGGCGATTTGTTGGGAGCCTCCAATTTAGTTGTGGATGTGTGCCCCAATCTTTGTGTAAGGCCCGGTTTCCGCCTCGAAGGAAATCCCTTAGTGGAACCGTGACCTAGGCCTTCGTGGCGAGGGTCACCGGAGATTTAGGTGAGGCGCCTTCGTGGCGTTCGGTGTGTGGTGTGAGTACCGCATCTTGGGGTGAGGCCTTTGTGGCGTTGGTGTGCATCGAGCAACCACACCTCAAGGTGAGCCTCTTGTGGCGTTCGGGAGCACTAAGCAACCGCACCTCTCCACCGGAGATTAGCACTCGCAAGAGTGTGAACTCCGGGATAAATCATCGTCTCCCGCGTGCCTCGGTTATCTCTATACCCGAGCTCTTTACTTATGCACTTTACCTTGTGATAGCCATCGTGCTTGAAGTTATATATATCTTTCTATCTCATACTTGCTTGTATTGCTTAGCATAAGTTGTTGGTGCACATAGGTGAACCATTGCTTAGAATAAGTTGTTGGTGCACATAGGTGAACAATAGTATATAGGCTTTGGGCTTGACAAAGTAAACTCTAGTTTTATTCCGCATTTGTTAAGCCCATCTCGTAAAAGTTTTAAATCGCCTATTCACCCCCCCTCTAGGCGACATCCGTGTCCTTTCAATTGGTATCCGAGCAAGGTCTCTCATTCTTAGGCTTCACCGCCTTGAGAGTAAAGATGTCGGTTAGGGGATTAGTGCACAATAACTTGTTTATATTTGATGGCACAAATTATGATCTATGGAAAATTTATGTGCTTAATATTTTACGGCGTATGTCCCCGGACATGGAGCGATTTCTTGGCATGGTTTTTTCTTCTCCTAAGGATCCTCAAAATTTATCTCTTGAGGAGGAGAAAAACTCTTGCCTCGATGCTCTTGCTTCTCATGTGTTTTCCATTGTTGTGAGCAATGTAGTTACTTCTTCAATCATGCCTTTTGGGAGCGCTCATGAATTATGGACAAAGCTTCAAGATAAATATGATGTGTCCAATATCATTGAGGATGATTGTTTTGCTTCCACTTCCGGCCGTGATGAGTTCTCATCTTCATCCACTTCACCAAAGTGTGGTAAGACACAAGGTAATGATATGGTGAGTGGTGATGAAAATTGCAATGTTGATTTTGAGCTTACTATTGATGATTCTTCATCTCTATCTCATTGCAATGCTTCATCTTTGGACTTAAACACATCTAGCACTAGAAATGATTTACATGCTTGTGTTGATAGTCCTTGCATATCATGTGTAAGTTGCTTGAATAAATCTCATGATGATATGCTTGATTTGTCTTGTGGCCATGATAAAAATGCTTCTATTTCCTCTAGTTGTTGTGTGGCTAACAATGTAGAGGAAACCAAAGATTCTGTTGGTCAAGACAAGATCTTGAAAGGAGCCTCAAGTAACTCCTCATTTTTATCTCACGGTCCTCATATATGCCTTATGGCCAAGGGTTCCACGGTACCTCCTACCATAGAACCTAATATTTCTCGTGGTGATAAGGATGAGGATGAATATAAAGAAGAGGATTGGGTTGTCTCTCTACGCGATAAAGGTGAGAGTGTATTCAAGGCTATTTGCAAAGATAAAATTGCTAGCACTCACTTCTTTGAAATCTTGACTACCGCTATTGAGAGCCAAAAACTTATTTGGATGCATGAGAACACCATTGATAAAAAGGGTGCTCTTGAACGAGAGTATGCCGATGATGTAGCATCACTAAAGAATGATCTTGAAGAAGAACAAGAGACCGTAGCCTCTCTTGAAGAGCAACTTGAAACCCTTGAAGTGTCTCAAAATGAAATAGTTTCTAAACTCACTAAGGAAAGAGACCATGCTAAAGCTCAAGTAAAATTGCTTAAAAAGGAAAATTCCAAAGTTGGTGTTGGTCATGATAAACTTGTTAAGGATCTAGATGATCTAGACAAGGCCCACAAGGTCTTGGAGAGCGAACACTCTATCCTCACCAAGTCCCATGAGCAACTTCAAGCTTCCTATTTAAAAGAGCATGCTATGTTACCTTCTCTTCTTAATTTGTCTTGTGATGATGCTTGTGCTACTAACTCTACTTCTTGTGAAGCATCTATCTTGAAGGAGAATGTTGAGCTAAGGGCTCAACTTGAGTTGCTAACTAGAAATTATGGGAAATTGGAAGAAAATCATGGAAAGCTTTATAGCTCCCATGAGGATCTTCTAGCTTCTCATGATAGGCTAAAGTTAGCTCATGAGGCTATCATATCAAAGGAAACACCTTGTGAGCCTCATGTGGATACTAGCACTACTACCCAAAATGCTATAGTGCCATGTGCTAGTCCTAGTAATTCATCCACTCATAGTATTGCTAAATCTTGTGATGAATTATCTTCCTTGCCTTGTTGCTCTAACAATGAAGGTTCTACTTCCTCTAGTACTTGTGTTGTTACTAACCATGTAGAGGAAATCAAAGAGCTCAAGGCCCAAGTCACTTCTTTGAAGACCGACTTGGTAAAGAGTCAAGAAGGGAAATGCAAACTTGACACGATGTTAAGTGTGCAACAATCCCCCAATGACAAGAGTGGACTTGGATTCAACTCCAACAACAAGAACAAGTCCAACAACAACAAGATTAAGAAGGGCCAATTACAAGTCAAAGACCCGGCCAAGATTGTTTGCTTCAAGTGCAAAATTGAAGGGCATCATGTTAGATCTTGCCCTTTGAAGAAGAAGCAAAAAGGGAAGCGGCCTCAAGCTCAAACTCATATTCAACCTCAAGTTGAAGAAATTCCACTTCCCAAGAAGAATCAAGCCAATGCTCCCATTGTGGAGAAATCTAGTGAGAAGAAGGAGAAGAAAAGAACTTGCTACATATGCCGTGAGAAGGGCCACATCTCCTCTTTTTGCACTATTGGTACCTCATCCAACTCTATCTCCATTGATGATGTTTATTCTCTTCGTAAGGATGAGGGTGGCAATGTGTTTGCCAAATATGTTGGTGCTCAAAGTGGTGTCAAGAAAAGAACCATTTGGGTTGCCAAGCCTATTGTGACTAACCTCTTAGGACCCAACTTAGTTGGGGACCAACAATCCAAAACTTGATCAATAGGTGCTTGTTGGAGGGCATTGGAGACTTGGATACATCATGAAGAATTAAGGGATCTTCATCATTTATAGTATCTCAAGCCAAGTCTTTTGGTTATCTTACTTCTATCATACACCCAATGTTCCTCCTTGCGGTAACATGTGTTCAACTCATTTATATTGAAAGTTACTCGCCCCTTTGCATGTGTTAGTTTTGTTCCTAACATGTGTTTGTATATGTTGTGCATCCTACTTGTTTTTCTTGAGAAATCAAGGCTTTGTATGTTAGGTTGCACACCATGTATCTGTGCTTGTGTTGGAGCCTCTTTGCATCTTGTTGTATCTTATATGGCTCTTATGAGAGATTAATGGACTATAACATTTTGGGGGAGTGATATGCCTTTAGGAATTTCACAATCCTAACAATGTGTGTACATGAGGAATATCACTTAGAATTGATATTGCAAGATTATCTAGTCTCTATGTGGTATGTCATCTTCATGAGAAATTCAAATTCTAATGTTCATTAATATCTCTAGTTGGATCTTATTTGCCTCTTGTGAAAATAAATTCCTTATCACATTATGGGGGAGTAATAAGCTTTGTGCATATTACAAGCCTAGGAAATGTGAACATTTGAGGTTGTGTCACATAGAATTGATATTGTAGATTATCTCCCATATGTGACATGTTTTCTCAAACAAGTTCCAATTTGCTTAAATGGCTTCATTGCTAATATTTTAGTGGATCTTTTTTGTGAAAGTTTTTCTTGGCATGGTTTTTCACAATGTGTCCCTCAATACATTTTTGAAAACCATATGCTTCAAGTCATACTATTAATTGCTTTGCATGTTGGTATGAATACTATTAATTGCTTTGCATGTTGGTATGAATATTATTAATTGCTTTGCATGTTGGTATGACTAAATGAAGCTATCAAGAAACTATCTTTGCATGATGGTTAACTCTTATCTTTTACCATATGCTTTGTTCATTGTAAATATGATCTTATGTATACTTACAAACTACCACCGGGAAATATTTCCTAATACCTCTTGTCCTAGGACAATTGGTAATCAATTATGAGGTAGATATTTATTGATCATATCTACATTGGCTCTTGTATTTATATTGCCTTATTTATTGCCATGAATTTGTTGTGCTTTGACTCCCATGTGTCTTCCTTGCATCTTATGGATCTAAGTTGTCTATTCAAACTTTCTAGCATTTTTTAGAAGATATAGGTAGCGTGATGATCCTAGTTTTGTGCATTTTGTATTCATATGAAAAATCTTAGATAATGCACCAATCTTGGGGGAGCTCTTCTATATTTATTAGATTGCTTAACATCTCTTGATCATTATCAAAAATTTGGTTTTGGGAGACATAAACTTTCTTTTTTGTACTTTGTGCCATCATAAAAAGTGTCGAGGGTTTGGTTTATTTGTTGGAACCTTGCTCTCTTGGGAGTTGGTTATCTCATTCCTTTGTGTTTAGGCTTAATTAGCTTCTTATTATGAGATAAGTCTTTGGAGTAAATCTTGTGTTGATTTGATTCTTTGATATAATTTGGGCAACCATTGTCTCTTGATTTATTTGGTGTTTTGTTCAAATTGTATCTTCCTTTGGTTCTTGAAAGTAGTGTGCATGCATATTTAATATATGTATATCTTATGGCATGTGTCACTTTCGTTGATCCAATATATAGGGTAAACTCCATCAAATCCTAATTTGGCTAAGATGTGCATGAAATTCAATTTCATATCTATATGCACATAGAATTGTGGAGTTTGTCCTATATGTTGTAGTGTGTCTAACTACTTCGGACCCAATTAGTTTGGGGACCATTTTGTACTTACCTTTGTGTTAGGTACAATGAATATGCATTGGATGCTTGTCTCACTCTTGGAAAGAAGTGGTGACTCAATGGTAACTTGAGGCAAGCTAGGATGGTCAATGAACACATATCTACTACATCCACACCAATGCTATCTCGGTAACAAGTATCTTCTCATGCATATTTTTCTAGCATCCAACCATGTGGTTGCATCTTGGCATGAATCTCTTGATTTGCAAATATTGTGCTTCTTGCTAAAGTCTTAACGAAACCTCTTTATTGCGAATGTGAGTAATTTGAGATGAGTACATAAGTTGGGAAGTATATAAAATCATGCTCATGATTCACCCATCCCATCTATGTCCATCTAGCAATTTATTGCATATCAATTCCTCAAGGCTCTCACGTGTGTAATATAGATGAAAGTGCAAATTTAGTTATTTCTTTTGGTATCCTTGTTTGTGATACTTGTTGCCTTTCTAAATGCATCTCAACTAACTTCTATCCCTTGTTGATATTTGTGATGTATTTTAGATGTTTGTGGTTGAAGTTCATGAATGTACAATAAGACAAAATTGAGCCTTTGGCCATGCTATTAAGCAAAAATTCTTATTGGTATATTGCATGACTTCATTTGGGATATCATACTATATTTCTTGAGTATCCATTTTGTGTGTGCATGTTTCTTTGTGGATAAATATCTTTGTGATATTGCTCACTTAGAGAAACTTATACACATAAGAGATGATACATCTCCATTTGATATCTTATTTATTTGTTGCATGTTGATTGGTCATGCTAAGCAATATAATTCATTGAAGACTATGATGATGCTTTTTGCTCATCCTTGTAATAGTCTTATAATATGCTTTATCATGCCTTTCACATATCCTCTTGGTTGAGCCTTTTATTATCGTGCCTCCTACTTGTTGCTCAACCATTTGTTTGTTGCAAGTGTTAAGCTTAATTTTCTATCTATGATCTATGGCAAATGTTTGTGTTTTAAATGGTAATGAGGGAGTAAGGATTCCATGATATGCATATTGTATTCAAATGCAACATTTTAATTTATGCATGTACCTTGGGGAGCTTCCTCATTCTATTTAAGGCACTATTTTGTGGTGATCATTAGAGTTTGATTCACTTGGTATCTTTTGTTTTGAATGATATTATGGGAGTGATGATTCCATGTTTGTGCACTTTATACTCCAATGCAAATTGTCTAGTTTTGTGCACAAACCTTGGGGAGCTTCCTCATATTACTTAGAGCAATCTTCTTGATCGTATCATAATATCTATCTTTCTTTTGGTATCCTCTTTGTGGTTCATTTGGTTGCTTGCTTCATTTGTTGAAGCTTCTTAACCTTGTTATCTTTTTGCAATCTTTGATCCTATCTATGGTGCGATTCCTTACGAATATTCGTTATTGGATACGTGCATTTGAGTCCACTCAAATTATGAGAAATGCACACGCTATGGAGGAACTCTCACTATATTGGCCTTCTAAATTTTTCACCCATTTCGGCAATTAGTGCCAATGGGGGAGAAGTTTGGAGGGTTTAAGGGAATTTGGTTATGTCTTTGCTTTGTGCTTAAGCATGTGCCTTTATTGCATTGCATCTTGTTGCTTTGCACAGTTGAATATTTAGAGGAAACTCCACTAGGCTTTGAATGCCAATATATGCAATGAAAGTCAAGATCATTCACACATGCATATATTATGGGGGAGTTTGCTCTATATATTCAACTTGTTTGTTACTTAAATTCCTTATATAAACCCTCTCAAAGAGATTGTCATCAATTACCAAAATGGGGGAGATTGAAAGTGCATGGAGCCCCCATGTGTGGTTTTGGTAATTAATGACAATCCCTATGGACTAATGTTTGCATTGAGTTATATTTGTAGGAGTTGTCCATAGGCAATGCTTGAACCATATGTTGGCTTCAAGGTTGCAATAAGAAGAAATTGATGAAGGATATCAAGTGTCAAGTATGTCTTGAAGATGAAGATGAAGTGAGCCCTCAAGTTATCTCAAGACATCAACATGATGAAGAATGAAGAAATGAAGTGCAAGTTCAAGATGAGCCAACCCGAAGAGATCATATGCTTGAAGCTTGCCATCCATATGGTGTTCATGGATTTGTGAAGATGTGCCGAAGAAGAAGCTCTCCCATGGTGGTTATGGGGGAGCAATCCACAAGACTTCATCAAGCAAGCACAATCAAGAAAGGCGTTCCATCTTGTTGAGGTCAAGATCGTCATCATCGAGCTCAAGTGGAATGCGCAAGTATAAGGTTTGCTCTTGATAGGGTTTCTTTCTCACCGGTCTCATAGTGTAGTTGGAGACCGGTTTTAGTTTAGTTGCCGTACTATCAAGAGGGCTCTCGAGTGAGTAACTCGATCGGATCGTTCGGAGAGAGCTCAAACCTTTGCATCCTTGCATCACCTTTCTTGGTTGTTATTTGGATCTTATCCATGTGATGTTTTAGAGCTTGTGCGTATTCTCATGACAAGCTCTAGTTCATCAAGAATGGTTTTTGCTTGGGCAACTTGTTGCATTTTCGAGGTTGGAGGTTTTACCGGTATGTCTTTCTTAGATAGGTCAAACCTTTCATCATTTGTTTCTATACTACTTTGCTGGACTATGATGTTTCTATGCATATTGTTGTAGAGCTTGTTGTTGTGATTTCAACGAGCCCAAGATCATCGAAATCGGAGTCCGGATGCAAAAGTTCTTAAGGTTTTCGTATGGGTGTTTAAGCAAAAAACGTTTGGTGAGGAGGGCCCTGGCCGGAGCCTCCACCCTGCCCTGGCAGGAGCCTCCACCCAGCCCACGGCTGGAGCCTCCAGGCAAGGTACCGCTCGCGGTACCCAGCCCACGGCTGGAGCCTCCAGGTGAGGTACCGCCCGTGGTACCGGATAATCGCCAAGCCTCGCAGACATGTTCCAGGGCTATGGGGAGGTTCGGCGGTACCCCGGCCGGTACCATGGCCGGAGGCTCCGGCCTCCCCTCCCAGCCCGCAGCACACCCTCCGCCACCTCCTGCCATCTCTGGCCGGTAGTACCGGCCACCAAGGGCCGGTACTACCGGTCCCTTCTCCCTCGCGCGCCGCAGCCTCCAACGGGCAGAAAATTGGGGCCTCCTTTTTAAGCCCCCTCTCTCACACTTTTTGGGCTGCTTCTTCCTCCTCTCTCTAAAGCCTCTCTCCTCCATTGTTGTTGACATTTTGAAGCTTGAGATCTCTCTCCCCTTCCCATGATTCTTGCATCTATTTGAGAGAAAGATTGAGGGGATCTAGATCCACACTTTGACCAAACCAAATCATCTCTTTGTGAGTGAATCTTTGGGATCTAGATCTTGGGGAACTTTGTGTTCTTCTTTTGTTCTTCCTCTCTTATTCCCCCAATAGCTTTTGTAGCTTTGTTGGAATTTGAGAGAGAAGGACTTGAGCATCTTTGTGGTGTTCTTGCCATTGCATTTGGTGCATCGGTTTGAGTTCTCCACGGTGATTCGTGGTGGTGAAAGCAAGAAGGTTGTTACTCTTGGGTTCTTGGAACCCTAGACGGATTCTACGCCTTTGTGGCGATTTGTTGGGAGCCTCCAATTTAGTTGTGGATGTGTGCCCCAATCTTTGTGTAAGGCCCGGTTTCCGCCTCGAAGGAAATCCCTTAGTGGAACCGTGACCTAGGCCTTCGTGGCGAGGGTCACCGGAGATTTAGGTGAGGCGCCTTCGTGGCGTTCGGTGTGTGGTGTGAGTACCGCATCTTGGGGTGAGGCCTTTGTGGCGTTGGTGTGCATCGAGCAACCACACCTCAAGGTGAGCCTCTTGTGGCGTTCGGGAGCACTAAGCAACCGCACCTCTCCACCGGAGATTAGCACTCGCAAGAGTGTGAACTCCGGGATAAATCATCGTCTCCCGCGTGCCTCGGTTATCTCTATACCCGAGCTCTTTACTTATGCACTTTACCTTGTGATAGCCATCGTGCTTGAAGTTATATATATCTTTCTATCTCATACTTGCTTGTATTGCTTAGCATAAGTTGTTGGTGCACATAGGTGAACCATTGCTTAGAATAAGTTGTTGGTGCACATAGGTGAACAATAGTATATAGGCTTTGGGCTTGACAAAGTAAACTCTAGTTTTATTCCGCATTTGTTAAGCCCATCTCGTAAAAGTTTTAAATCGCCTATTCACCCCCCCTCTAGGCGACATCCGTGTCCTTTCAGTTATGTAATTGTGAGCACTATGATTTGTACGCTGGAGGGGGAGAAGAATTCTCACAAAAATGAAGAAGAGTAAAAGATGATAAAAATAGTTTGTTAGGGCAGCCACAATTATGGCATGGGAGCATTTTGTGGAGGGCATTGTCATAGCCAAAAAATTATGGCGTGTGAGCAAATTGCTGCTCCTACAACTAAAATTTTCCTCTCTCTAGTGTCTCTCTTTGTTGTGGGCCATGAAATGCTAAGAAGAGAGAACACATAGTTTTTGGCAATCTACACACTATGGAAAACTTAGCCATTTAACACCAAAGCTATTTTCATTATGTGACATATTTAGCTTTTGGCAACATTGTGGCTGCTTTTATTAAGCGGTGAGCTCACTTAGCTAGAAAGTAGCTGGTGACAGAATGCTACCTTAACACACACATGGGCAAGTCAATCTGATCAAGCATATTATAGTCCAATTACCCACAAGAAAGGGAGGTTAATGGAAAACCACCACGAATGTTTCCAGCCGATGTTGGTGCTGAATGGCTCTAATATCGGCTTGTTCCCCCTTTCCAAACAAACAATGGAGTCGGTCAACCACCTCTTCATTCATTGTCGTTTCTCCATCCACATTTGGGGCGACATCATAGATTGGGTTGGTATCCCCGATGTGCAACCAAGGCAATGGTAGGGCCTCTCTGTAAAGAATTGGTGGAGCATGATGACGATGGAGCAATTCCACATCATAAGGCTATGAACTCCCTTTCCTATTTTATATTTTAGGAGATTTGGAATGACCGAAACGCTAGAGTGTTCTACAATAAGCACACGCCTCCGCTTGTAATAGTCCAAAAAAATTTAAGAGGGAGGCCGTTTTATGGGTTATTGCGGAAGCTAAGCGCTTCTCGGGGGAGGGGGGTCATGCTGGAAGAGTACACCTTTTGTTTTTAGTTTGTTACAGGCTTGTAATTTTCTAAAACTTCTCCTTAACTTGTATCATGTTTAAAAAATGAATCTTTCGAAAAAATGAAGAAGGATACTACCTCCGTTTCGTTAATTCTCAGGTATACAACACAAAAGAGATAGCAATTGTTTCAATTGAAGTCAACTAAATGAGAACAAAGAAATTAGATGATAAAAATTAGCTTGTATTTAAACACTTAGCAAAAAAGGAACTCTTATAGCTAGTAAGTAGTTGACGACACAATGGTGCTTAACACACATGTGCCACAAGTCAACCTGGTCAAGAGTATTCTAGTTAGGGACGGAGAGAAGGGGGGACGAGGGGGGATTAGCCACCGCATGGTTTGGATTTTATGAAGAGCTCCGCTCACTATAGTTTTAGGTAACTATGCCCCCTCATCAACATTACAACACCATTTTGCCCCCTCAAGGTGGAAAGCTGGCTCCGTCCCTGATTCTAGTCCAATTAGCCACGAGAAAGCGAGCTAGCCATGTACTCTCTCCATACGCGAATTAGTGTAAGTTTAGCTTTTGTTTGAGCTAACCTTACCTATTTTACAAAAATAATTTCGATAAAAAAACGTTTTACTATAAATGTAACAACATGTTGGATTTCAAAATGAATCTACTCGTAGTTATTTTTTTCCTACAAAATTAATCAAGTTTAATAAAATTCAACTTAGGACATCGGCCAAACAAAGATTTATTGGTGTGAGGAGGGGCCCTATATACGTTGTGTACCCGCCTTTCACCGATCCATGCTGCGGAAAACAACTGAACATACCGAACTCCCCTGTTCCATTAATCTAAGCACGCCGCACACGAATTGAAGGAAGAGTTTCCCTTATTTCTCAAGAAAATATCGAAGTGGGACAAACTACCTTGTTGTCATGGAAAATGTCTTGATGAACCAGCATGTGTATGCGAACACCTGCAACCAAACAATGGGTGCCTTCATCAATCATAGGATCATCCGCATCGAGAGTCGCTACTCTCTTGAGCACAACATGACAGAAACTAAATTGGTGTGCCCCCGTGGGTCGCTCCCTAGGGCAACTCCGGGGCCGATCTCGCCGCTCCGCCGCGCCCTCCTCTCGCCGCCGCCGGTGGCCCTCGCCGCGGTGGCGGCGGACCCAACCGCTGAAGGTGGTTGGGGTGGAGATCGCCGGGATCCTCGCCATGGCCGCTAGGGTGGGTCTGGTCGGGTCATCGCCGTGCAGCATCCAGGGCGGCTCCACAGAGGCGGAGATCTCTTCCTCGCGGCGCCATGGATGGAGTAAAGATGCTGAGCCGATGGGTGGCGTTGGTGGTGATCCCAAATCTCGATCTGGATGTCTCTCAGGATGCCCCCCCCCCCGCGATCTCGATCTTCGCTGCGCGTTGGGCTGGTTCCGGACTTCCGTTGGAGGATCGACCCTGCACTGTGGTCTCCTTTCCCTGCTGGCCTTGCCTCTGGGTCGCTGGTAGGGTTTGGAGCGGCGGCTTGCAGGTTCCGGCGGGTCGTGTGGGACTGCTCGATCGGCATGAATAAAGGTGGTGGTCCTCGGATCTCTCTCGCACCAAGACGGTGATTTTCCTTGTGCATGTCCGTCTGGATTTGGCTAGATGTTGAGTTCCTGAAGGCTCCACTGGCAAATGTAACAATGCTCGTGCCTGAATTTTCTGGTTTGGGAGGTATTCGGTCGTGCGCACCCATGCATTTATTTCGACCATTTAGTTCTAGAGGAAGCGACGCGAAGCTCTGTGTGTGTTGCCAGCAGATGACATCCTGGTCCATGGTGTATCAGAGACGGAGAATTTCTTGAAGCCCGGATTGGAGGACTAGCAGTGAAGGATCGAGTCGTGGTGTTGTTGAGGGATTTGCTTGGTATTCTGAGTCTCATAACAGCAGTATTCAAGTGGGGGCAGCAACACAGGTGAAGTTCAGTGTCCTACCTTTCAGGGTAAAAATCCAACGTCTAGCATTAATTGGTTGTGCATGGCTATGGTCTTGTTAAATGCATTGTTTTGAGAGTGAAGACTATCTACAGGGTGAAAACCTAAGATCTTTTGATCGGGCAACGATGACGCTTGTGCACTGTTCTCTTATTGGAGGCGTCGCTGGTGGAGAGCCTGGATTTCAGGTGCTGTCTTGGTAGTGGTTGTATTGTTGTTGCTAGGACTGGAGTACTGTAGCGGGACTTCTTTCTCTTAGTTTTTTGTTGTTGTGTGCACCCGTACTACCATTAGGGTACTACATTGTTGCACAGGCTAGATGTAATTGATATCTATCGATATTAATATATTTTCTTTATCGAAAAAAGAGTCGCTACTACTCTCTTGTGCGATTCTGTCAGCTTGCCTTGATATCTGACATGGCCGCCAATGCTCATCAATTCTTTGTTGCTACTTTCTTTGTCCTACATTACATGTCTTGGATTTATCGAGTATACAGATAAATCTGTAACAAATTTTGGACGAAGGGAGTATGATTTCTGGCTAATACTCCAGGAAGGTACTAGTTGTTAGAAATAAAGAGATGAAGATCGTGTAGATCAGGCAGCCCGAACACGCATAATTGTGCAGCGTGATCATCATTCGTGCGGTGGCGCTTTATTGTGACCATGTGTGTCCATAAAAGTGCAGACCCCATGGATCTACTCTACTCGTGAACATGTCATGCGTGATGCATGCAGTCCATCGCTCGCACATGACATGCACGCTCGTCTCCTCGTAACCCAAAAGCAAAGCACCCCAGCCCCAGCTCCCAGCGATCGATCATCTTCATCTATCTACAAAAAGAGCTCAGATCGATCGATGCGACCAACAAAACAGAAGTTCATTCCGCAGTGGCCGCCAAAACGCAACAGAGGACGGAGCACATGCGCATGCATCTCCGGACATCTGGGGCCCGTCCGCTGATCCGCGGACACATCCGGACCCATTTCTGTAGATCCGTAGTATGGGCCTGGCCCCACGAAACCTAAAAGGAGCAGGACTCCAGCTGCACTTGACAGCACGACCCGTTTATTTTTTTTTCCCGAAAGGAAACACGCAGCAGATATCAAACTCAAATACGGAGTACTTTGTATTCTCGGCTACATGAAAATGACAACACTGTAGATCTGGTATGCAAATTTTCAAATATTCAAAAAATAGCAGTTTTTGTCGTTTTTGTTTGGCCCATAATAAAAAGAATTCTGGGTTGAGATTTTGCATGCTTGTATGAAATCACATTTCTGTGCAAAATATCAAGTTCAAAGACTTCGTATTTTCTGGTACATACAAATGACATAAGTGTAGATCTGGTATGCACATTTTCAAATCTCCAAACAAAAAAGTCAGATTTTGTCACATTTGTTTGGCCCATAAAAAAAAGAATTCTAGGTTGGGATTTTACATACTTGTAGGATTTACCATTGAAAAAGTCCAGAACTATTTTTAGATTTTGTTAAAACTTCTAAATATGCTATTTGGTTAAAAAACATGAAGGGAGCATTGGTGCTTGGGTGCACTTGTAAACCTGAGCTCCTTTGGAGCAGGCGACGTTGACACATGTGTCACTACGTTTTTGAAGGCGTCACTTTGGAGTTCTTGATTGCTCCGTGGTGACGATGGTGGATGCCGGCCGGCGGGGCAGCAGCTTCAAGATTTTTTAGGTGTGGTTTTCCTTTTAAACTAGGTCAATTGGATCGTAACGAAAACAACACTTCTTCTGCTACTATTTTAAAAATATTATCAGAAGGAGATACGCGCTGATCAATGATCATCTATTCACATACACACACGCACCGAGTCGAAGAGCATCATACATGCACAGGCACAGCGTGATGATCTGGATTCGTTGGACACCATTCAGGGTTTAACTACCAACAAGCAAGCCGCCAGCCTACACCGGGCCGACGTGGACGCACGGGCATGCGTACGTCCAACTGATTGAGGAGACCTCGATCGCCCTTTTCATCTGTCATGTTCCTCGGCGGGCGCCGCACGCGATCCCCTTCGTCCTGGACGGATCGACCGATCCATGCATGAGATATTCACGCCATTGCCATGCATGTATCATGTATGAACTAGGCAACGCCCGAGATCGACCTCAAATCTAGATCGATCGATGATGCGCGTCTCCATCGCTACATGCATCTGGTTGAGCAGTCCGCGTCGGCCGTCTCTCGGTCTGGTCCTGCAGCATGTTGTCGTGCTCCTGCCCATGTTTTGGTTGGAACAGCGAGACGCGGAGGTGGGCATGCATGCTGATGCGGTGTGGAGTTAATGAACTGACCCCGGTGCTGCAGTGCACGAGCGCTGCACTCGTCGATTAAGAACTATACGACCATCCATATGGTTATGGCAGTGTCTATGTCGCTCAAAACTGAAATCACTGTGACTCCAAACAGCATGCCTACACAGTACACACGCCTTCTACATTATCTCTAGGACAGGCTTCTTGCTCTCAAAGTATGTATTTCTATGTATATATACTCCTTCATGAGGCTCAATACATTATCCGACGTATTACACCAACTCCATTCGTTCTCACTCGCATGTTGTTTTGACGCAACGATTAACTTGACAAAATATGCGCGCCCCTTCCCTTCAAGCTACCTTCAAGCTGTGGCGGAGTTAGAGAATATAGCACCGGGTTGTCTACTGGTGCCAAAACAAAGAAAACCGCATAATTTTCGGGGTGCACATATAGTGAAAAATTGTTGTTTTGTAAAGAGAAAAATTTGTACCTGTTATCGATCTAGTGCAACCGAGTAACTTCATGTACATCCGCCATGCCTTAAAGTACAACACTACACACATACTGGGTAGCCCGGCTAGCTGCGCGATCCCATGCTCGTTTAGTCGCTACATGCACAATGCAGCAGTGTGGTCAGAAACTGAAGTGGGCAAAGATGCCAAGGAGTAGGCTACACAATATATAGTTTCCAGTTCTAGTTATATCATCCGAGGGGATGTAGCTCAGATGGTAGAGCGCTCGCTTAGCATGCGAGAGGCACGGGGATCGATACCCCGCATCTCCACATTGTCTCTTCATTTTTTTCTCCAGACATATTTCCCCCCAATTCAGATCGCAATCGCATTGGAGCTTGCAAAAGCCGAAGCCTAATTGGGTTAGATGATGGGCCGTGCTACAGTCTTAGACAGTGCCCTACCCATATATGGAATAGAAAAAGTCCGACATCGCGCACCATCCAAAAATAGAAACTTCTCCACCCGCGTCTTCTCTTTCCCGTGCTTCAGTTTAGATAGTTTTGATCGTGGAGAAAAAATACATCCACATCCGTGGACTACAAATTCGGACCAAAAAAGTTTGAAAAGTAAAAAATTGTATGCAACCACCTTTTTCTGTAAAAAATATAGCATCTGCGGGTGTAGAAAAAGTAAAATAATTACATCTAGATCTTTGATGAAGCTACTATTATTACATCCAAATCTGGAGAAACATACTATTTCCAACATCATAGATGTAGAAAAAGAAAAAAGAAGGAGATGGTAGATGTGGAAAATGAAAAAAAATTATACATGCAGATCTGGAGAAACATGCTATTTTCAACATCCCAGATGTAGAAAAAGGGTAAAAAGAGAACCTAGATGTAGAAAATGAAAAAATATACATCCAATCCACCACTGCCATTATTCTGGATGTATAAAGAGAATAAAAAATACATCTCAGCTCCAAAAATTAACAGCAGAATACAGCATCATGAATTTGAAGAGCCAAGGAGGTGCGGGAGTTGGGAGGAAAATAAGCATCAACCGTAATCAGGTCGGCCGCTGAGTTCGTCGGAACTCAGGCCGGAGATGGTGAACGGCGGCGACGCGGTACCGTCGCTAGGGAAATGGACTCTGGGGGAAGGGGAGGTCGGGGCTGCGCGAGTGGCTCGACTCCGTGCTCGGCCACACGTCCATGGCAGAGCTTTGGGCGGACGTTGCCGACGCCGTCCACGACGCCCGGTCATGGGGAGGCCCTTCCCGGCGGCGTGGTGGTGGCACGAGGTGGCGGAAAGCGCGAGTAGATCATAGGGGCGGAGGTGGGCGGATATGAGGATGAGGATGTCGTCGGGAACCCCGGCGTGGTGGCGGAGGTGGTGGCCGGCCTCGGCAATCGTGGAGGTGGCGGTCGGCGGTGGCGGTGCGCTCGCGGAGGTGGCGACCGGCGGCGGCCGAGCGGACCATGGCGGCAGAATTCTCCGTTGTGTGCGAGATGGAAGAAGGGAAAAGTTCTGTGGAGAAGATAAGGCTCGCTCTGTGGGGACCAACCCGCTGTCTCCCATCAGAGAGCCACGCCACGAACGAAATAAAGCTCGTGGGTTGTATCATGTGTTAGATTTTGATCGGACGGAGGGAAAGTGTGGGCACCGGCTAAGACCAGATCGTGCCCAGGCACGTAATAGAAAACGGGTTAGATGATTCCCTTTTTTATCTGCACCGGACTTTGGATCTTTCCCTGACACTGCTGGCGAGTACTGAGCCTCTGAAGACCCGCAAGGCGAGCTGAATTTTTTCTTCTCATTGACAGGAACTTTGGATATCTCCCTGAATGCTGAAACTAGTGGCCCGCACCGAGCCTCTGAAGACCCGCGCGCAAAGCTACCTTGCGGGCAAGCTGCACTCCCGTCTGAAATTTTCTGAAGCAGCAACAACAGTACTAGTCATGTTCCGCTAATCAGAAGCTACACAGTCGCCTCCCACGATGAATTAGCAAAGTGTGCATCAACTCAGCCGCCGTCCGTCTCTGCACAGCTCGAGTACATGTGGCTGCTGGCCTTTGCGGCATGCCTCGCTGCATCGGCTCTCCCTCGGTCCCTCCTGCTTATTTAAGCGGCCTATATAGCTAGGAGAGCGCCTCCCCTGCACGCGCCTAGTACTAGGTCATTGTAACGGATCACATCGGCCAACAAATTAGCCCAACCTAACCATTCAACCGAAACAACTTTTTCATCATTAGATTATTACAGGACGGATGTTACCGGTGCAAAGCTGGCAAGTTCCTATTACAGATGAGGTTATCTGTCAAGATTTTGCAGCTCAGAGAAGATCGGCCATGCGTGCCCGTCCAATAGGCAATAATATTACAGTATGGTATTTGAAAAGAAAAAGTAGGGCCAATCAGACACGTTTTTCTTAAAGATCGATTATATTCCTACAGTAGTTACCTTTTTACGCGAAATGGTTTTGCATCCGAATTCCAAAACCCATGGCAATGGATTGGATAAACTAACTTACATGCATCAGGCTACGTACTGTAATTCAAGCGCAAAGCTAGCAATCTCCCTGCATGTTCGGTTACAGATAACACCAAGCTGGATGTTTAATGGGCAACAGTAGAAAGCGTACGTACGTGCTGCTAAACCAAACCAAACATGTGCAGGCAATCGGATTAGAGCGGGCGGATCGAATCCGCCTTGTACCAGTAGCTTTAGGCTTTAGCAGCTATAGCTAATGGCCCTAGCTTAACTAATGTGTACTTTGAACCTTCCTTTTGTTCGGCCAATCCACATGCTGGATGCCTGGATGCATGACTCTTTCTGTTTTTCATCACAACGGTTGTGTTAGCATTGTCTTACATAGTAAGAAACTACACATACTGATCCAACTTTAGTGGGAAACTAATGCATGTGGTGATAAACTTGCAGAATAAGAACAGATTTGCACGCGCTGATCTTCAGAATGGGGAGCGAATAGGCAACACAGCCATAAACTCCCTGCACTTCCCGTTATCGATCGCCTCGCCGCTGGTAGGATCAATAGTTCAATACGTAGGAGCTGTAGTTTCAGGACCAAGGAGACTTTTCAGATATCAGAAGAAGGTGCCAACGCGTATAATTGAGCAAAAGTCAGGGTGTGTACGTGCGAAACAGTGAATCGCTTGTCTTCATGTGTATGTCCTGGTATACTTATAACAGCAGAGAGCATCAAGCAAGTACCGTTAGCAGCTTAACTGCAGCAGATAGGTCGTTTACAGTAAAGCTACTGGGAGATAGGACTAGACATTAATCTTTGGTTTTCTTTGCTTATCTGTTGCTATACTGGGTACTGTTACTGCCTTGTGTTGTGCCCTTGTTCATTTGGTCAGAAACTCAGAATAAACTAACTGCGACATATAGGTCTACGTGGGCCAACCAGTAGAGTTCCGATGAAATCCTTATGGAGGCCCGTAATGGTAACCTAGTAGACCAAACCACCAGCATACCGGGCCGCTTCCCCTTTTAAAAAGCCCAGGCCGCTTCTAGCCAGTCCTACTGAGCCACGGAAGTATACTCTTTCTTTTTGGAAACGTAAGTGTAATTTTTTTTGAGGCTGAACAGTGGGTTTCTCCACTGTATACATTTTATTTTTTTATAATAAATAGTTATTATGTACAAAGATAAAAAGTTGCTTGAGAGTAGCAACCAAAAGGACCATAAGCCCAAAAAAGAGATAGAAAAAAGTCTATCTGAAATGTTCTACCGAGGATATTATGCCATGATATGATTTTCTCTTTGCTTTATGAACAACAAGGACAATTTCATCATTAAATCTCTTGCGGCATCTGTAGATATTTGGGGGAACACCCTTGAAAGTGAAGTCATTTCCAAATTAACCATGTAATCAACATAATGATCTCCATATAGAAAAGGCTTAGCCATGACAGTCTTGAGGCTCAAAATAGTTTCCTGAAAATCCAATTGATTCTGGGCCGTGGAAACCATGAAGGCACATATATTGAGAGTAGCAAAGGGGCACTTGAAAAACAGATGATCTCTGGATTCAAGTTGCCGAAGTCCACCCAGGATGACCGGACACATGAGTAATGACCCAACATGAAATCTTCCTCTGAAGCATAACCCTAGTGTTGAGCCTATTATATGTAAGCAACCAAAAAAACATCTTATGCCATCCATCCCACATCCACTTCAATGCAGGAATAGTGTCAGCAGTTCCCGTAATGGTTATGTAAACCAGGGAAACTTTAATAAGTGCAGTTTTGTATTCTCTTAGTCTAAAAAAGTAATTTTTCCTTCTTTTTGTAGGTTTTCGGTAGATATTGTCTTCGAAAACATAGGCACAAGGTTTCCCTCATTACACCGATTGATTATAGGATGTTTAATTTTTCACCAAGGATACATTCTGCTTACACAGGTTTACTCGCTCTATCAAGGCTACACGTGACATGCATTTCCAGCAACACTTTTTTTTCCAATAAGGAGCGCTTTATTACTTAAGAGATTTAAGCCGTAGTTCAGTCGAGATGAAAGGAAAAGCAAAAAAGGCGAGATTACATATCACATTGAGAAATTGCAAAAACGCCTAAGTTGGAGTAGCTCCGATGCGCAAGTTATGCTGCCACCCATGTTGTGAAAAAGTATCTCTCACCGTAGCCTCCAACCATGAACAAATCTCCGTAAATAGGTCTCGATGCTCCACCCGCTGAAGCGACGACCATAAACGGAGAGTATTGGTACACAGACAAATAACCTGCAAGAGAGAAGAGTTAATATCATTCCAGCAACACTATTATGGTAATATTGTGGTGTAGGTCTTGGCAATCGAGATCAGCCCAGAGATACAAATCTGCAAATCCTACTGGTCGGACCGGTTGGCAATCATGTAACGGTTGATCCAACGTATATTCTTCAGAGATTCTGGGACTCGTTGAAAGCGAACTAATTCTCTCTATAGGATACATCTATCAATTAAGGACCGGATCAAAGACGAATGTCAATCAAAGAGTTGGGTATGCGTATTGTACTGTGTTTATCCTTCACAAACTACCTCAAAAAGGACTGAAATTTGTCTGCTGGCAGTTATCCGACATGATCTATTAGTAGAGTGTAGAGAGAAGTTTTAAAATGCCTGCGTACCCAACTCCTTCGATATTTTTCTTTGCATTCAACCAATCAGCTAGCTACTCTTCATCTTCTTTTTTTTTCACGAAAAACTAGCTAGCTACTCTTTATCTTGATAAAAAAATACATCACACAATCTATCTCCGTTGTCCACGCAGCTGCTGGGGCTGCTATTTAGCGTGTAAAGCGGTGTTACTTTAGCGAGAAAAACCACGCAAGTAAACCATCTAGCTTCCCAACTTGGCCAACTGGCATATATACGAAAACATTATGCACTCTATCTCTTTCTAGCAGAAAACTTAGGATCCATGTCCTGCCGTCTCTGATAACAAGTGTTTAATTATGGAGTTATCATTAGGAACTGTGAACAATTTGAGATGCTGTAGTAGGTGCATGCGAATTGCCGGCCTGATAGACCGATATGGTATTCACTCTGTCCATGTTTGCTGCTGAGCAGACACTGATTGCAATGTGTTTGACATGCAATTAGGCATGCTCGCAGCCAGCGCTGACTTGTGTACGTACGTCAGCCGTCTCTCGTCACTCCTGCCTTGCATGCATCTAGTGGTACGAACACATAAAGTCCATTCGATTGACCCAAATCAATGGTTGTGGGTTATTTGAGGGTACCACAAAATCCGTGTCGTCTTTTTTTGAGAATACATGCTCGAGAAGGTAACTACCGACGTTTGGTATGGTATGTAAAATGAAGTACTATTGTACTTTATATCAGAAGACCCTAAAATTTACTCCGTTATGAATTTCCCTCTAGATAGTCTTGCCCAACTGAAACTTCACATATATTGCTCCAAGGAAAAACTATCTAACTGAGTTTGCTAATGCTCCCTCCATCTATAAAAAGTTGTCAAAAGTTTATTCAAATTTAGATGTATCTATACACTAAAAGGTGAAGATACATCCAAATTTAGAAATTTTTTTGATATCATTTTTTATAGACAGAGGTAGTATAAGAAATCTGGCACTTTGACTCAGAGGACCTTTCATGCTTGTCCACGCTAGGATCAGAACTGTGACTGTAGGATCCTGTCCACGCTACGATCGACCAAGCAATTGCAGGTTAATTTGACTCCTGCGTGTCTGCGTGCCAAAGACTAGTCGGACGGCGAGCGATCTCCGTTCGCCAACCAGCAAACCCACCCGGCAGCAATCAGCTCCGCGCACACGACGGTGACTCCACTCTGCTGACGACCTCACGCTGCATGTCGACATTTGTTCTAGCAAGTACGACCAGTACACCAGTAAAAAACTGCATCGCACCATCTATCTCCGTTATCCACCCTGACCCTGCTGTTGCTGGTGTTAGCTAGCTAGCCTGCAAAATGACTCTTCTTTTGCTAGACAGGCCACGCGATCCATCTAGCTTCTCAAATTGACCAAACTGCATAAATATATGAACATAATTGGCACAACAACCGTCTCTTTCAAGCAACAAGCTTAAGGTTTTTAAGAAACGAATTGAGCAGCCATGCATGCACTGGCCCGCTGTCTCTGATAAACAAGTGTTACTGGCCATTCAGTCGCACATCTCCCAGCTTGTTTGGGCAATTTCCTGAAAGAAAGTAGTACTTAAAATCCTGGGCTTATCGTTATCATCCAAAACTGAATTGCTGACCTGATCGACCAATACTGACGGTATTCAATATGTCCATGTTTGCTGCACTGTGTTTGACAGGCAATCAGACATGCATGCTGGCAGCCAGCGCTGACTTGTGTACGTACGTCTTGCACAACTGAAACATCGCATAAATTGCTGGAAGAAAAAAAACGACCTAATTGCATTTCCTACTACTTACAAGAAATTTGGATAAACATCCTGCGACACTTTGACTCAGACGAGCTTTCATGCTTTGGCTTATTCATTGTCCACGAATGAGCTAGTGGACGTGGACTGTAAGATCCTGTCGTCCATGTGGAGTAGTTAAGATGCCAATCGACGTAGCAACCGTACCATTAAAACTGTCAAGGGTCAAGTCAAGGGAGATGGCACGGCAGGAGAGGAGAAACTAGCGAACAACTATATCTCATTTTTTAGATGACTCCACTAGAACGTGTTCGAGTCAAATACGAGAAGAAGATCAAATCCAATTGTCGGTAAACCGACCTAGGTAGATCGACTTGTATAGCATTTTTCGTAATTGTGTATAAGGGCAAGCACAAGGCGGATGCTGAGGCCTGGGCGCTAGGACAATTTTCCGAGGGCTGCTCCAGTGCTCCCCCTAAACGAAGTTGAAGGGTTATAGTTGGTTTTATTTTTCAGTGTTGGGTCCGTCGAAATCTACATCTAGCCCATGTATACCCATCTATATTGATATGTATATACGTTGCATAAGAAGAAAAAAGAAGAGATTACATAACCAGTTAACGATTTCATCCGTCTAAGTACCACCCCACGTTGTGCATGCGGGAACAGAGGGAAGGGGGGACGAGCAAGGGCGAGACCCCCCCTCTATCGATCCGCTTGTCCCGTGGTAAGGATTAGCGATTAGCGCTAAATTTCAGCAATCGTGCTACGTTTGCCCCCCCTATGCGTGTGTGAAGCAGCCTCCGGTGGCCCAAATGGCCAATCCCAGTTTCTAAGCAGTTAAGCCCACGTTAATTATTACTGTATTAGCCATGCACGAGATAACATCTAGGCCCAGGCCAGCGTAGTACATCGTAGAAACTATAACTAGAAGCCCGTTCAGCGGACAATTCAAGGAATCAGCTCGCACGGCACACGATCGAATCAGATCATCGCTTCGTTTTCTGTTGCGCTGCGCCGTGTTTGATGGAACTAGGGCGTTTTCTTGTTTGCCTACTTGCTGGCCGCCACCAAGGCCTCCAATCCAAGAGACCAAAATTCCAGATCAATGGACAATTTGAGAGTTTGAGTACTGCTGAGAAGGGGCGCATCAAGGCGGCCGGCCGCAGCATGAGCGACGACGGATGAAAGAAAACGGTTGAGCATCTCCAGCCGCGTCCCCCAAACCGCGCTGGATTGAGCGTTTGGGGGACGTGTTTTGTTCGTGCCCCAGCCGCGTCCCCCAAACACCTCCCCCAAACATTTAAAATATTTTTTTTTGGTATTTTTATTTCAATTTCCACAAACTAATACATAATTGGGAACGTGGTTTACACGAAGACACAGTTTGGAACATGGTTTTCCACGAACTAATACATAGTTTGAACCATGGTGGACACAAATATAAAGTTTTGCTAAAAAACTAAACCTAACTAGGCCGTGCATCGAAGGTTTCCTGTGTTCGCTCCTAAGAAAGAACACTCGAGGGCACACCCAGTCACCCAAACTGGAAAATCCAGCGGGAGGATGGTGCCCTTGTTGGTTCTACCGATGAGGCGAACATTCAGAAACTTCCGTGCATGTATTCGCTGCGAAGAAACAACACTCTTCATCATCAGTCGTCCTCCTCGTCGGTGTTGTCGCCGTGGTAGTCCCGGCGGCAACGCGTCTCGTCGAAGACCTTGACGCTCATGTCCCTGTCGCCGAAGTAGGAGAACAGGGAGGATGAAGCCGGCTTCGAGGCTGTGGTGGCGCGCGAACTTCTCCCGGCCCGATGTTGAGGTACATCTTGCCGCGCGCGTCGTAGATCACGTCGACGATCCACCGGTAGTAGCCGCACGCAGCCTCCCGCAGATGCATCGTGCGCGGGCGGTCGTCGCCGGCGACGTAGTCGGCGAAGGAGTCCGGCAGCCTCTGGATGCCGCGCGGGTCGCCCTTGATCGAGGACGAGGACGAACTCGAACAGCACGTCCGGCTCCACGTCCATCTCCGACGATGAAGCCAACGACGTGGGAGGCGACGGCGAGCGTTCAGCTCTGCCGCGGCCACGACCACGACCACGACCACGACCACGGCCGCGAGGTCGGCCTCCGCCTCTACCAGACATAGCGTCGAGTCTTGTTGAGATGGTGGCGGCTAGGGTTTGGGAGAGAGGCGCTAGGGTTTGTGTGTGAGAGGGACGATGGGAGGCGGCCCTTTTATAGGCCGGAGGGAGGCGGAGGAGCGGTGGCGCTCATTAACGCTGGCACGCAGAGCTAGGCGTGACAGGACGCGTCGCTGCGTCTCTGCGGGAACTGCACCGTCGCTGCAAAGCCAATAACTTCCGTCGCGAGGTAGGCGACGGTTAGGTTAGAATTTAGTGTGCCGCTGACGGGTCGGCCCCGCCACTCCCCGCCTCGCTTCTCGGTGTGTCCGGCGTCCCCGGAGCGTCCCGTGTGGGACGGGGACGGGCTCGGGGCCCCGGACACCGTATCGGGGCGCGCCGGACAAAATTCGGGTTTGGGGGACGCGGCTGAAACGTTTTTTTGGTCCGGCGCGCCCCAAATTGCTTTTGGGGACGCTTTGGGGGACGCGGCTGGAGATGCTCTAATCTGCCATTTCCAAACTTCTGGTTTGATCTGGCTTAGACTCCTAGTTATTTTTTAGCCCTTCCCTCAATAGTCAACACTACTGGATTTGTTTGTTCATTGCTTAGGAAATTTGGAAATTAATTAGGAAAATTGGGATGTTTACTTGTGTTTGTGTAGTCTAGTGGAAATATCCTGATGATATTCTAGTCAAGAGATTCTTCCAAGTTGCAACATAGCAAGCTTTTTTCTGCTATGAAATTGGATAAGTCTAGTCTAAACACTAAATTGAGATATACTTCTGCGATGGTGTGATAGTCTATATAGAGAGAGGGAAATGGCAAACAGATTTAGTGTTAAAGAAAGTATTTAGAACTTTGATTTTAGTGCTCGTAAAACGGATTTTAAGTTGATAGATCTGTAACTTTACTCAAAATGAGCATATTTTGATGATGTACACCGTACCTTATAATATTTACTGTCATGTGCGACAATTTTTCCTATGATTTTAATGCTTCTACTTTCCGCCCTCCCTATCTGCAATTCCTGGCTTCGTCCTTGCGTGCATGCCTTGTTTTGAAACCGTAGATACGTAAAAAATAGGTACAACACAACACGGATCATACGGACAATTTCTTGATAGAAAACACTACTTAAAATTTCCTGATCGACCGATACTTAGGGTATTCAACTTGTCCACGTTTGCTGCAGCCTGCTGAGCAGACGCCGGGTGCAATGTGTTTGACAGGCAACCAGACATGCTCGGAGCCAGTGCTGACTTGTGTAGGTACGTCACCCGTCTCTCGTCACTCCCGCGTTGCATGTAGATAGTCTTGCACAAGTGGAACCTCGCATAAATTGCTCGAAGAAAAAACGATCTAATTGCATGTACGAATACTCCTGCAGTATCCACAAAAGAAGTTTTTAGATTTATCTAAATTCAAATGTATGGAGTACATAAACACATTTATCTAGATATTATATCTTTTATGGATATATAAGAAATCTTGATAAACATCCTGCAACAGTTGACTTAGAGGAGCTTTCATGCCTGGCTTTAGTGTCCACGAATGTGACAGTGGGCGACCATAAGATCCTGTCCATGTGGGGCGGTTCAGATGCCGATCGAAACGTAGCAACCGTACCATTAGAAGTGTGGAGTCAAGTCAAGGAGAGCATGCGTTCCTACGCTACGCACCAAGCAATTGCAGGTTTGACTCCCGCGTCTGCGTGCCGAGGACTTAGTCCGGCGGACTCGACCGGTAGCCGTTCGCCAGCCAACAAAACCCGGCGCGCCCAGCAAAGCTGTTCAATGGAAGCTTGATGGAGCGACCAGCTGCTCGCACACAAACGGTGACAGCCGCTCTGCTGACGACCTCACGCTGCATGCCTGCATGTCGACATTTGTTCTAGCGAGTACGACCAGTACTAGACCCGTATTGTACTGGTACCAGCAGACACTACGTAGTGCATGCAGGGGCCCCACTGTTTGATTGCTGAGTAAAAGTAATTAAGCTGGTGATGCACCGTCGTCAAGTAGTTGCGGCTGAAATAACGTGGGTCTTTCTTGGGGAATTCTGCTATATTTCTGTTTCGGTTTCCGCTTTGAGATGGATGGCAGATTAAAAGTCGCTCCTGTGTCTCCTAGCAAGCCTGATCTATCTTTATCTGATGAAGATGATGAGGTTGTGTACGCCGTCTTAGACGGCCAGTTTCTCTCGCATCTAGTCGGTGAGGTATCAGAGGTGGGTTTGGATGACGATGCGTTGGGTTCATGTTTTGAACTACGGGCAACGGAACGGAAATCCAGAACCTCCTCCATTAAGCGTAATGCTTGGCCAAATAAAAAGGCCAAAGTGAATAAATTTGTGATAGTTTCTAAATGAATGGCATGTTTAAAAATAGCAGAGGTCTAAAAGACTTGGCTAAACATTTATACATTGCGGAAAACATTAAGGATCATGTCTTAGATTTTGTCGCTATTTTTGAGATGGGTAAGAGGAACTACTCAACAAGTTTTCTAAATCGCCTTTAAGGCGGGGAGGACTTTGTTTGGGTATCCCGCCCGCCTCGGGGTCGTCCTGGTGGCCTTTTAATTGGCGTCCGAGCTTCAACTATGGAGATTTTAGATAATTCTGGGGGTGATTTTCATATAAAACTTCACATTCGGAATAAATCTGATAATTTCATTTGGAGCTTGGTGTCCGTTTATGGAGCTGCTCAAGATGCAGCCAAGCCTGCTTTTCTCCGCGAGTTGGTCAATCTAGCAAAAGATAACCCATATCCTATTATTATAGGAGGGGATTTCAATTTGCTTCGATACCCGGAGGAGAAAAGTAGGGGCAGATTTGACAACCATTGGCCTTTCTTATTCAATGTTATCATTGACACTTTGGATTTGAGAGATATCGATGGTTAGAAGACAATTCACCTGGGAAAATAGTCTCCCAGAGCCTACATATGAGAAGCTTGACCGTGTACTGATGGACTCAGATTGGGAATCAAAATTCCCACTAGTCTCGGTACGGACTCTTCCTCGAATAGAAATTTTATCAGATCATGCTCCTATCTTATTATCCACTGGGATAACCCTGCCGCGTAAACGCCCATTCAATTTTGAGTTGGGATGGCTATGCAGAGATGGGTTCTCGGATATGATTAAATTTATTTGGGACAAGCCTGTCGCTGGGAACACTCCCATCCTAAGGTGGAATAACAAACTACGCTCGGTGCGTAGATACCTTGGGGGTGGTCTAGACATATGACTGGGCAGCTAAAAAAAGAGAAGCTTAGCCTGTCATCTAATATTGATGATCTGGAGGCTATTGCTGAGGTAAGGCCATTTACAATGCATGAGATTGAACTCAAAAGTCAATATAATGCGAAGTTGTGCGGCTTACTTCGCGAGGAGGAATTCAAATGGTACCAGAGATCTAAGGCCCAATTTTTGTTGGAAGGAGATTCGAATACGAGATACTTTCATAGTGTCGCTAATGGTAGACATAGAAAGAAACTCATTCATACTCTAGTACAAGAGGAGGGCGTGATCGAAGGTCATGAGCAGCTGAAGTCTTATATTTCATCGTATTATAAAGGATTGTTTGGCGCACCCGAGGAATCTGATATATCCATGGATGAATCCAGGATTGCGGATATTCCCCAAGCGTCTCCAGAGGAAAATGCTTTTCTTGTGGCTCCTTATTCTGAGGAGGAGATAAGAAATGCGGTTTTTCAAATGGAGCACAATAAGGTGCCAGAACCTGATGGGTTTCCTGCAGAATTTTATCAATCTTTCTGGGATATTACAAAGTATGATTTAGTGGAGCTCTTCGGGGAGCTCCATGCAGGTCAACTGGATTTGTTCCTTATAAATTTTGGTGAGATTATTCTTTTATAAAAAATTACTGATGCGGAACGTATTCAACAGTTCAGACTATATGTCTACTTAATATGTGTTTTAAAATCTTTACCAAAGTTGCTACGATTAGACTTAATTCAATAGCAGAACATGTCGTCCGTCCGTCCTAGACTGCGTTTATGCAAGGTAGACATATCCTAGATGGTGTTGTCACTTTGCATGAAACAGTCCATGAGATGCATCGGAAAAAACTGAATGGTGTTATTCTCAAGATCGACTTTCAGAAAGCTTATGATAAAGTTAAATGGTCTTTTCTTCAACAAACAGTCGGGATGAAAGGTTTGGCGTGCTCTTATAAATAACTTTGTTTTCGGTGGAAGTGTGGCCATTAAGATCAATGACGATATTGGCCGATACTTCCAGACGAAAAAAGGTTTGAGGCAAGGGGATCCCCTTTCTCCAATGTTATTTAACATTGTGGCGGATATGCTTGCTATTATAATTGAGCATGCGAAGGTTGATGGTTAGATGAAGGGGTAGTACCTCATCTTGTGGATGGTGGATTATCTATCCTTCAGTATGCCGATGACACAATTCTTTTTATGGAACACGATTTGGAAAAAGCTTGAAATCTGAAGTTAATTCTAATGGCATTCGAGCAATTGTCTGGTCTCAAAATTAATTTCCATAAAAGTGGACTGTTCTTTTTCGGTGAGGCCAATGATGATGCCAACCTTTACACCGACTTGTTCGGATGGTCTTGGCTCCTTTCCAATCAACTATCTTGGTATTCCGATTCATTATCGGAGACTGACGTTGGCGGAGTGGAAAATCGTCGAGGAAAGACTTCAGAAGCATTTAAGTAGTTGGAAAGGAATACTGTTGTCCCTTGGGGGAGATTAGTTCTCATAAATGTAATACTTACGAATATGATACTCTATATGATATATTTCTTTCATCTACCCAAAGGAATCTTCAATAGATTAGATTATCTACGATCAAGATTCTTTTGGCAAGGGGACATCAAGAAGAAGAAATATCGGTTAACTAAATGGAGTGTGGTATGCCGTCCAAAAGATCAAGGTGGACTTGTGTTATCACCAGATTTTGGCCAAATCAGGAGATGGGCCGTAAGTGAGATGGGCTTGAAGGATATACGCGTGGAGGATCTCTGAAGCGGTCTGACACGAAGAAGTTGGGCTAAATTGCCCGTGTATCTGTATTATAGTAGATCGTGTCTAAATTTAGAAGTTAGAGTTTTACCCGTGCACGGTTAGGTGCACGCCTGAATTAGAAAGTCCCCCGGCCTATAAATATGTATCTAGGGTTTATGAAATAAACAACAACCAACGTTCAACACAAACCAATCTCGGCGCATCGCCAACTCCCCCGTTTCGAGGGTTTCTTCCGGTAAGCACCATGCTGCCTAGATCGCATCTTGCGATCTAGGCAGCACACGTTTATTCGTCTTCCATGCGTTGCTCGTATCGAAGCCTTTTTGATGGCGAGCAACGTAGTTATCATAGATGTCTTAGGGTTAGCATTGTTCTTCGTATCACATGCTATCGTCGTGCAACCCTTAGGCATCTAGCCGCCCTTACGCCTGTCACGGGTGTAAGGGCGGCACCCCGCTTGATCATTGTTTAGTAGATCCGATCCGTTATGATTGCTCCTTGTTCTTCAAGGATTAGTTTAATATCTGCATTGTTAGGCCTTACAAAGGGTTGGACGATCCAGCGGCGTGTAGGGTGTCGTTTGCTAGCCCTAGACAGGACGTTCCGAGGATCAACCTCGTGTTGGTTTTTAGGCCCTGTCTAGGATTGGCTTACGATCACCGTACGCGAGCGCGAGGCCCAATCACGAGTAGGATGTTCCGATTATGCGGTGAAAACCCCAAATCGTAGTAGATCGCTTTAGCTTTCTCTTGATCAAGCAGGACCACCATCTGATCGTACACCTCGTACGTATCATGGGTGGATCGGCTCTTTGAGCCGATTCACGGGACAACTCGAGAGCCGATCGAGGCTCGTATTTAACGTTTACGTGTATGCCATGCAGGAAACTAAGCGAGGCATCATCCAACACCTTCCTGGCCAGGTATAGGTCAGGTGGCACGCCCTTGCACCAGCATCGGACGTGCGTGCCGGAGGCTTTGCGGGCCGTCGCTCGGAGGGACCAGGGCCAGCCGCAGATCTCGGGAGATTCCCGGCTCTACGGTGTTGCCCGTCGCTGCCCGCCGGTGGGTTTCTGACCGCAACACATTCTGGCACGCCCGGTGGGACAATCTTCGGCATCCACCGCATCGCCATCTACATCTGAGATGGCGGAAGGCACTCCGGTCAAGTACGAGGATCTGACTGAGGAGCTCAAAAGAAGCATGACGAGATCAAAGCGGTCCTCGAAGCCGACCTCATCGGCTCTTTCCACGGAACCCGCTCCCATGGCATCGGGTGGAAGGGGTTCTCACCTGAAGGCGCGCTCGATGGAGTGGACCTGTCCTCCCCGTCCGAAGAACGCACCAGGTCGCCGCGTCGGGAGATCAACTTCATGGTGGCTCATTCGCTACACCGCCACTCCGAGAGCCTGGTGAACACTTTGGAGCGTGTCGCTCTGCGCGTGATCCAGGAAATCATGAGCCATCAGTATTCTCCGTCAGGACCAGCTCTGGGGACTTACCAAGGAGAGAAGCCACTCCAGTCCCGTCGATCGCTGCCGTTCGCGTTGGCAGCACCAGAAGTGCCGAATTCATCGGCATACGTCGTCTACAAGATTGGTGGTGACCCTAGTGACTACCAATTCTTACATGAGGCGCCCAAGGAGATCCCACACGGATACACGTGCGCATATGTGCCAGACTGCAGCAACTGGGCACTCTCGAACCAGGCTGCGACGGCAGGGACTTCCGGAACGAGCGAGGAGGAACGTCGGCAACGGATCTTGAGAAGCGGACGTGGCTAGCTAAGTACGCCACTCCGACAAACCTCCGCAGCTCAGCTCCTGCGGTTGGCTCGAGCTGGAAAAGCAAGCATGGCTGGCTAAGTATGCCACCCCGGCGAATCTTCGGAGTTCGACGCCCGAAGCCATCACCGCGGATCAAATCCGTACAATTCCGAAAGACCGGTTCGGCATGATGCCGAAAAGGAGGACAATCGGCTATACCAAGCCGTACCCCAACGAGTACGAATTGATCCCGCTACCACCCAAATATCGGCTCCCCGACTTCACAAAGTTTAGCGGATCGGATGGTTCCAGCTCCATCGAGCATGTGAGCCGATATTTGGCACAGCTCGGGCACGATCTCAGCATCGGACGAGCTGCGTGTGAGGTTCTTCGCACGGTCCCTCACAGGATCGGCTTTCGGGTGGTACACATCGCTGCCACCGAACTCAATCCGGACTTGGAAGCAGTTGGAAGAGCAGTTCCACATACAGTATCACTCAGAGGCTTCCGAGGCTGGTATTGCCGATCTAGCACAAGTACGACAGAAGCGCGGGGAAACAGTGGCAGAATACGTTCACCGCTTCAGGACCGTTAGGAACCGATGCTATTCGGTTCATGTAAGTGAAAAAGAAGCAGTCGAGTTGGCGGTGGTGGGTCTCTCATCATCAATCAAGGACGTGGCCTCCCAAGCAGACTACCCTTCACTGGCGCACATGGTGCGAAGGCCGTCGGCATATGAACAACGCCACCCGGATGTTTACCAGGATAAATTCAAGCGCGCGGTGGTCCTGGTTGAGGCGGATGAAGATGAAGGTGCTGCGGGAGATTAAGAGGTAGCAATGGCTGAATGGACTCGGGGGCAAGCCCCGTGTCCCGTAAGTGGGTTAAGCCACAAGGTCCTCCAAAAGGGTTTGACTTCGACGTGACCAAAGCTGAGCAGATTTTCGACCTCTTACTCAAGGAGAAGCGACTAAAGTTACCCGAAGGCCACAAGATCCCCACGGTGCAAGAGGCTGAACGGGAAGCCATACCGCAAATGGCATAACACGTTCACCCACGCCACCAACGACCGCAGGGTGTGGCGTCAACGGGTCCAAATGGCGATAGAACAAGGGCGGCTAATTTTCAGCCGATACGCCATGAAGGTCGACACACACCCCTTCCCCGCCGTTAACATGGTGGAGTACACTTACCATGGAGGGTGCCAGCCAGATTTTTCGTGCAATATCAACATGGTAGGACCGGGGCACCACTCTGGTAAGGACGGAGATGAGGGCAGCTGCTCTCATAGCAAGGACACAGAGGAAGCCGCTCCACGCGATCGGCTCCGCCACGATGGCAAGCGCTACATCACAGAGGAAGAAGTGAGGAACGTAAGATATCAACGACCTCTCTTCGATCACCTCCTCAACAAGTATGTGGGTCAATACGACCAACGCCGGCGATACAACGACGATGATGAAAAGGATCGTCTGGCTAGGGACGACAGGAGACGTCGTCGGCATGATCGCGACGAGGAGCGATATGAGCGCCACGCCAAGGAAAAGTCGAGAGAGCAAGACGACGTGGATAGGCACTCCTTCTTCAGACACTGCTGGTATTCAGGAATGAGCCGTTTGCCCACAATCGGCAACTGCCCAGAATGTAAACAAAAGAAGAAGGATGCAGCTAACGTGTCCGTGTTCAAACGTCTAGGGCCTCTCCCGCCTCGGAACAAGCATGCTGAGTCCGCTCGGGTGGAAGATCTCGAGGAACTAGAGGACGATGATGAAGAAGAAGACAAGTATCATCGGCCAAGGTGGTGCCCCGATGGGCTCGGCCGTTCCCAAAAGCGAAGGGTTCAGCGTCTACGTGGGTTGGAGGAAGCTGAAAGGTTGTACCTGCACACGTTGAGGAAGGCGCGGCCTGATCTGGCCGCCAAAATTCAGCGAACCCTGGACAAAGAAGGTCGGCCACAAAGGAAAGAGTGGCGCCCCAGACAGAAGAAAGCCGATGATGAGACATCGGCTGGCACAAACATGGTCTTCATCCTTCCAACGGAGTTTAGCGCTCCAGGATTAGACGAAGCACCTGTGGCACAACCGGATCTGCGGCCCACGGCCGGTCATCTTTGAGAAGCCACGAGAAAGCATCGACGTGACAAAGGACGGGGTTAGGCTGGTTTTATCCACCGGCCTGACCGTGTAACAAAAACAACATCGATGGACAAACATGGCGATGCCGATCCAGGGGATCGGCCCCCAAAGACCTATGAAGGAACATTACAAAACCTTCATTGAGCGCTTCGATCAATAGGGAGGCCGATTCCAGCAATCGGTCAAAATTATCCTCACCATACATTCTGCCTAGGTTCAGCATTTGATCCAACAAAGAATACCTGAAGAGCCGATACCCTCAATTACTTTAAAGAATCGGCTCGGGGGGCACCTAGGTGGATAGAACACGAGGATACGGAGTAGAAGTGTCTTTCAAATGCCCAGCAGCCCAAGATTTTCTTTGATGATGGGCATTGAAGTATGGGGGCCGATACATAAATCGGCCGTAAAAAATTTGAAATTTTTTTAAGCACAGCCGATGCGCAGACATCGACTTAAGGATAGAAAGCCGATGCATGGCCATCGACTCAAGAGGTACAACTGTTATAAGCAGAGGTTCAATGGAGCAGGAAGTGGGTCACGAAGAGAGACTCTAATGGAAGAACTCCTCAATGGAGTGGTTTGGTGGCTCAGACCCTCTCTTCAAGAACCTCCAAATTCTTTTTGCAAGTCTTCGAGTCCGCAGTGTCAGCTCGGGCAAGTTTGAGGGATCATGACCCTGACCAATGCCAAGAGCAGCATGGACGTGCAGATCAGGTTAAGGATGGGTTGCATCAAATCCGCCAAAGGAAAGGAGCCGATCTGACCAGCAAGGCGCAAGAAGTGGACTGAAAAAGCTCGGGGGGCAGCTCACCCTGAAGGTTCTCTGCTCTGGGGAGCCGATTTTGTTGAAATCGGCTGGCTCTGCATTATGACTTGGAGGCTGATGGTGGCACATTTGATTGGCTCACTGCTGTTCTCGCCTTGATTGAGGCTCGGGGGGCAACTGATTGCGTAGATATTCTGTTCCTAAGAAGCCGATTGAGATTTCATCGGCTGGCCCTCCATCATAATCTTCTTCGAAGGGATTGGGCAGGTGTTAAGAATATCACTGAATATCTGAATATCCAGAGGTGTTGGCTTCAGCGTCAAGTCGTTTCAGCAGTGGTTCTGGGGCTCTCTTAAAGGCGTTGGTCTTCCACATTGTCCACCAGAACTCAAGGGCATCAGTTGGAGAGATGAAGGACTGATGCGTTAGCATCGGCTTATTAGACATTGACCAAGTTCACTGGTCACTCCGGGTCGGAAAGGATGAAGAGCGGATTATGAGGGACCGATGCGTTGCCATCGGCTCATTGAGCATTGGCTAGGTGATGATCGGCAGAATCAGTATGAGGGGAAATCGGCTAAATTGGCATAAAGGAAATCGGTAAAATCAAATTGGGGAATTTCTTCATTGATAAACGAGATTTCTTGCATAGAAGAGCTGATTGCTCTCAAAAGAAAGTACTAAGGGGATACATTGCCCCGTCTACTACTACTGGTCCTGTGCTAAGAGTCCTATCTACGGGCCGTCGCTGCCCTCGTCGTCACCATCGTCGCCGCTGTCGGCGCTACTCCCGGCGGGCTCGTCGTCGCTGCTGTAGTGGCCGCCGGCAGGACCTTCGTTGTCCTCATCCTCCTCCTCGTCGTCGTCGTCGTCGTCGCTGTCGAAGTCACTGAGATTCCCCGGCCAGGGGCAGTGGCGCTTGGCCGGCGGCTCGTCGGAGGAGCTGTCGTCGTCGTCCTCCTCCTCCTCCTCCTCCTTCACCTCCTCGGAGGAAGTGAAGTCGTCCCAGGAGAAGCGATCGTCATCGCTCTCCTCCTCCGATTCCCCGTCGGCGAGGAAGCGGAGGTCGCTCTCCCCGTCCGTCGAGGACTTGTCGTCCTCGGACCAGACGGAGAAGTCATGGCCGGGCTCCTCCCCGGCTTCTATGGCGCGGCGGATGTTGGCCGCGTGGACCTCCTGTGGGTCCCGTTCTGGCGTCGGCTCGTGGGAGGAAGAGGACTCGATGGAAAGTCCCGATGAGGCGGAGGAAGAGGAAGACATGGTGGCGCAGGAGGGCTTTTGGAGTGCTAATGCGGAGAGGATGAGGAGGAGAACTGTTCGATGCGGTTAAATAAAGAAGATGGAGTTTAATGTTCGAACAGTTTTCGAGAAGGTGGTGCCAAAAAACTGTCAAATCGTGCAGAGAAGTTAGGAAGGCAAGTCGTCATGATGAAAAATACTGCGACGGTTCTGCTCTGCCACGACATGACCCCTCGGAGGAAAAGCGAGTGGTTTTGAAATTATCATTACCAAAACCAGGGGGCATGTGTTATCACCAGATTTTGGCCAAATCAGGAGATGGACCGTAAGTGAGATGGGCTTGAAGGATATACGCGTGGAGGATCTCTGAAGCGGCCTGACACGAAGAAGTTGGGCTAAATTGCCCATGTATCCGTATTATAGTAGATCGTATCTTAATTTAGAAGTTAGAGTTTTACCCGTGCACGGTTAGGTGCACGCCTGAATTAGAAAGTCCCCGGGACTATAAATATGTATCTAGGGTTTATGAAATAAACAACAACCAACGTTCAACACAAACCAATCTCGGCGCATCGCCAACTCCCCCGTTTCGAGGGTTTCTTCCGGGTAAGCACCATGCTGCCTAGATCGCATCTTGCGACGTTTATTCGTCTTCCATGCGTTGCTCGTACTGAAGCCTTTTTGATGGCGAGCAACGTAGTTATCATAGATGTCTTAGGGTTAGCATTGTTCTTCGTATCACATGCTATCGTCGTGCAACCCTTAGGCATCTAGCCGCCCTTACGCCTGTCACGGGTATAAGGGCGGCACCCCGCTTGATCATTGTTTAGTAGATCCGATCCGTTATGATTGCTCCTTGTTCTTCAAGGATTAGTTTAATATCTGCATTGTTAGGCCTTACAAAGGGTTGGAGGATCCAGCGGCGTGTAGGGTGTCGTTTGCTTGCCCTAGACAGGACGTTCCGAGGATCAACCTCGTGTTGGTTTTTAGGCCCTGTCTAGGATCGGCTTACGATCACCGTACGCGAGCGCGAGGCCCAATCACGAGTAGGATGTTCCGATTATGCGGTAAAAACCCCAAATCGTAGTAGATCGCTTTAGCTTTCTCTTGATCAAGCAGGACCACCATCTGATCGTACACCTCGTACGTATCATGGGTGGATCGCCTCTTTGAGCCGATTCACAGGACAACCTGAGAGCCGATCGAGGCTCGTATTTAACGTTTACGTGTATGCCATGCAGGAAACTAAGCGAGGCATCATCCAACACCTTCCTGGCCAGGTATAGGTCAGGTGGCACGCCCTTGCACCAGCATCGGACGTGCGTGCCGCAGGCTTTGCGGGCCGTCGCTCGGAGGGACCAGGGCCAGCCGCAGTCCTGGGAGATTCCCGGCTCTACGGTGTTGCCCGTCACTGCCCGCCGGTGGGTTTCTGACCGCAACAACTTGGTGTTCATGATCTTGAAGTTAAGAACAGGGCTTTGCTAGGAAAATGGCTGACTAGGTTATTAACGAAGGATGGTATATGGCAACAAATTTTAAGGAAAAAGTATGTGGGCTCAAAAGCGTTATCTCAAGTATATTGGAAACCCGGAGACTCTCACTTTTGGGCTGGCATTATGGCAACTAAGAAGCACTTTTTCCCTTTTGGTTCGTTCTCCATAAGAAATGGGGCGGAGATTAGGTTCTGAGAAGATAGATGATTGGGAACAACCACTCTTCGGGAACAATATCCAGCTCTAGACAATATTGTTCGTTATAAGGGAGACACCTGACAGAAGGTTATTGAAACTTCTCCTCCCTCCATGACATTCAGGCGTGACCTAATTGGCCCCCGGCTCACTAGATAGAATGAATTGCTACAGAGGTTAGCTTCAATACAATTATCCCAGGGGACTGATGAATTTAGATGGATTCTCACCAAGAACGGTGTTTTCTCGGTCAATTCATTGTATAGGGCGCTTACCATTCCTAGTCAATCAGTTATCAATAATAAACACATTTGGAAGATGAAGATACCACTGAAGACGAAAGTTTTCGCATGGTACCTTCATCGCGGGGTGATTTTAACCAAAGACAACCTTATTAAACGCAACTGGCACTGTTGTAAGAAATGTGTTTTCTGTCATCAAGATGAGACAATAAAACACCTTTTTTCAACTGTAGTTTTGCTAGATCTATATGGTCAATCATTCAGATGGGTTCTACCTTATATCCACCTCGTAGCGTTGAAAATATATATGGCAATTGGCTAAATGGGGTAGATACTAGGTATAAAAAGCTTATCAGAGTGTACGTAATTGCTGTCGTATGGACGCTATGGCTATGTAGAAATGACAAGGTTTTCAATGACAAGAATTGTTCTCTCATGCAGGTCATTTACCGATGTACGGCTTTGCTCCGCTCATGGTCGCCACTTCAGCGCTTGGAGGACCGAGACCTCTTTATGGAGGTGTCTACACGGTTGGAGAACACGGCCAAGGAGTTTATTTCCCAACACGGGTGGCTGCATTTTAGGCGGATTGAAGCCAACGAAGGATAGTCTAATTTGGCTCTTTCGATCGATCTTTTGTATTTTATTTGTTCCGACTTGATACTCGAACGGCTGTGTGCATCTTAGTTATGCAGATGCTGGGTGTAATGCTTGAAATACTTCTCCGTGCACAACTACCATGCGTTCTAGTTTAGTCAAAGTTAAACTTTACAAAGTTTGTAAAAATATAGGTAATATCTAAATATTAAATTAATACCATTAGAATTATTTTGAAATGTATTTTTATATTATGTAAATATGCAATTTATACATGTTGATATTTTTTTTGCTATATATTTAGTTAAACTTTAAATCTTTGGCTTTGACTAAAGCCAAAACACATGATAAATAAAAATGGAGGGAGTATATCGTACTCCCTCCATCCATAAATAGATGACTTAACTTTGCCTAAATTTGCAAGTCTCTACACAGTAAAATATATAGATACATGCATATTTTAAAAAAGTTGAGACATTTTTTATAGATAAAGGTAGTACTTCTTTCATTCCGAATGAGTGAACAAATTTATTTAGATTCACATGTATCTAGACGAATTTCATTGCTCATCTGCCGGTGGATGGGGTTTTGGTGGCCGATCAGGACGGGAAGGCTAGGGTGGTGGATGAATTTTATGACCAGTTGCTTGGCTCGGCGCCCGAGCTTGTCTCTTTTCTCGACCTTGACTACCTTGGCGTGCAGGAGCATGACCTATCTAAGTTGGAGGCGCCTTTCTCGGAGGAGGAAGTGTGGTTGGTGATTCATTCGCAGGAGCCTGACAAGGCCCAGAGCCTGATGGTTTCACGACAAGGTTCTATATCTTGTGCTATCACATCATAAAGCACGACGTCATGGAGGTGATACGCGTGAAGCACACGTCCGTTGGGAACCCCAAGAGGAAGGTGTGATGCGTACAGCAGCAAGTTTTCCCTCAGTAAGAAACCAAGGTTATCGAACCAGTAGGAGTCAAGGAGCACGTGAAGGTTGTTGGTGGCGGAGTGTAGTGCGGCGCAACACCGGGGATTCCGGCGCCAACGTGGAACCTGCACAACACAATCAAAGTACTTTGCCCCAACGTAACAGGTGAGGTTGTCAATCTCACCGAGCTTGCTGTAAACAAAGGATTAGATGTATAGTGTGGAAGATGATGTTTGTTTGCGAAGAACAGAAAGAAACGTAGTTTGCGATAGATTGTATTTCAGATGTAAAGAATGGACCGGGGTCCACAGTTCACTAGTGGTGTCTCTCCCATAAGATAAATGGCATGTTGGGTGAACAAATTACGGTTGGGCAATTGACAAATAAAGAAGGCATAACAATGCACATACATATATCACGATGACTACTATGAGATTTAATCAGGGCATTACGACAAAGTACATAGACCGCTATCCAGCATGCATCTATGCCCAAAAAGTCCACCTTCAGGTTATCATCCGAACCCCTTCCAGTATTAAGTTGCAAACAACAGACAATTGCATTAAGTATGTGATACGTCCAAAACGTATCTACTTTCCCGAACACTTTTGCTATTGTTTTGCCTCTAATTTGTGTATTTTGGATGCAACTAACACGGACTAACGCTGTTTTCAGCAGAAGCTGTTACGGTGTCTCGTTTTTGTGCAGAAATCCAACTTTCGGGGAAAAACCTCGGGATTTTGACGGAAGGCCCTATTTTCCCGAATACCGACGGAGCCGGAAGGACAAATCAAGTGGAGGCCCGAGGGCCCCACACCATAAGGCGGCGCGGCCTAGGGGGGGCCCGCGCGGCCCTATGGTGTGGCCCCCTCGGTCAGCCTCCGACGCTCTCCTTCGGACTACTTATTGGCCTCGACCTAAAAACGCACAAAAAAAGTCGAAGTCGCCAGAAACCCTCCAGAACGCCGCCACATCGCGAAACTCCGTCTCGGGAGCCAGAAGTCTCCGTTCTGGCACTCCGCCGGGACGGGGAATTGGAGGAGATCATCGCCATCATCACCGCCAACGCCTCTACATCAACCAGCCATGTTTGCCCCATCCATGTGTGAGTAATTCCCCCGCTGTAGGCTGAAGGGGATGGTAGGGATTGGATGAGATTGGTCATGTAATAGTCATAAGATTGTTAGGGCATAGTGCCTAGTATCCGTAGATGTTACTTTTATGATATTGTTGCAACTTGTTATGCTTAATGCTTGTCACTAGGGCCCGAGTGCCATGATCTCAGATCTGAACATGTTATTGTTTCATCATGATATTCATTGTTTATGGTCTTACCCGCAAGTTGTATACACATGTCATCTGTCCGGAACCAATGGCCCCGAAGTGACGAAATCGGGACAACCGGAGGGAATGGTAGTGATGTGAGGATCACATGTGTTCACGGAGTGTTAATGCTTTGCTCCGGTACTCTATTAAAAGGAGTACCTTAATATCCAGATAGTTTCCCTAGTGGCCTGGCTGCCACCGGCTGGTAGGACAAAAGATGTTGTGCAAGTTTCTCATTGCGAGCACGTACGACTATAATTGGAACACATGCCTATTGATTGATTAGTACTTGGATACCGTTTTATTATTATCTCGCAAATGCCCCCGCTTGATTGTTACATGAGTTTCTCTCATCCATGCAACGCCCGTTCATCCGTCCCCGTGCCTACGGTATTTTAATCCTGCTTGTTTACTATAATCACTACTGCTGTTTCGTTACTTTCTGCTCGTTATTTTACTACCGCTACTGCTATAAAACTGTTACTACTGATAAACTCTTGCGAGCAAGTCTATTTCCAGTGCAACTGAATTGACAACTCCGCTGTTAAGGCTTTCAAGTATTCTTTGTCTCCCCTTGTGTCGAATCAATAAATTGGGTTTTACTTCCCGCGAAGACCGTTGCGATCCCCTATACTTGTGGGTCATCAAGATCATGTTTACGGCGCCGTTGCCGGGGATCATAGCTTTATTTGGAAGTTCACTTGGATTGATATTGTTCGCTGCAAATTCTCCATCATGGGTAAACCTCGCGATACTAAGGTCGCCATATTACCATCCACTACAAGAAAAGGTACAATTCTGAGTACCTCTGCTGCTCTTGATTCACCATCTGTGATAAGTAAACTTGTTTCACCACCACAAGCTTTAAATGCTGGTACTTCTGCTGAATCTGAAAACTCTTATAATATTGATGATGCTTCTATTGTGCTTGATGATAGTGGTTCATTGGGAACTTTTCTAGATGCTACAATTGCTAGGTCTAGACAAATTGAAAATACTGAAACTCCTGATGTTAAGAATGATACTCCTGATAAAGAAGATGTTGAAGAAGAACCTGAAAAGCATGCTAAAAATAAAAAGTACACTAAAGAAGATTTTATTGCTGAGAAACATGGTAATGAAAGAGAACCTTGGGTGCAAAAGCAAATGCCTTTTCCCGCTAAGAAACTAAAATCAAAGGAAGAAGAACACTATAATAAATTTTGTGATTGGATGAAACCTTTATTCTTGCAAATCCCTTTGACTGATGCTATTAAATTGCCTCCTTATTCAAAGTATATGAAAGATATTGTTACTAACAAAAGGAAAATCCCCAATGAGGAAATTTCCACTATGCTTGCTAATTACTCTTTCAATGGCAAAGTTCCAAAGAAGTTGGGCGACCCAGTATACCTACTATTCCTTGTTCTATTAAGAATAATTATGTTAAAACTGCTCTATGCGACTTGGGAGCCGGTGTTAGTGTTATGCCTTTTTCTCTTTATAAGAGACTTTACTTAGATAAGTTGATACCTACTCGATATATCTTTGCAAATGGCTGATAAATCTATCGCTATTCCCGTTGGTATATGTGAGGATGTTCCCTGTTCAAGTTACTAATAACTGCTGGATATTAACTGATTTTGTTGTGTTGGAAATGCCCGAAGATGATAATATGTCTATTATTCTTGGGAGACCTTTTCTTAACACCGCAGGGGCTGTTATTGATTGCAATAAAGGAAAGGTTACTTTCAATGTTGATGATAAGGAGCACACCGTCTATTTCCCCAAGAGGATTGAAAAAGCATGTGGAGTTAATACAATTTCTAATGTGAGAACTATCAAAGTGGGAACTATCGATTGTCCTATATATGAGCCTAAAGAAGAATATCAAACTCTTATGATTGGATCCATATCAATACAATTCAAGGTAACATGATTGATTTGAGGTTTATTTCTTCCTATGCGATGTAAAATTTATTTGGTGGCAAGACTTGATCAACCTTGTTAACAAATACTTTTTATATGCATAGAGGAGGTAAAAAACATCTCTTTCTTCCTCCACTTGCTCTACTTGCTGTAGCACTACTTATTTTGTAAGATGCTTAGTTGTTTAGAGGTTTGAAAATCTTTTTCTGCCCTGCAATAATAATTTTGACACCCAGAATAGGATCCTTTTCGTCGTACTACGGAGGTGCTACTTCATGGGCACCATGGGATTGATCTCCACTTAGGCCAAAAGCCTAAGCTTGGGGGGAGGTATACCGGCATCACTCATTCTTTGCATATTATGGTTGCTGGATACTTGTACATACTTGTTTACTCTCTTTGAGTGGTTTTCTAATGAGAGGGAGATGATATTTGGGGAAGTGCTGCCTGAAAACAGATTCTGGACTGTTACTAGAAATATTCGTGCGCACAGCCAGAACGTTATTTTGAGCTGCCAATTTTTGTGCATGTTCCCCAGGTTGTTATCTAACTTTCATTAGTTTAACACTTTTCGAGCTGAGCAACGTAAGATTTTTGTAAAAATCGATTTCTGTATCGCTGTCAGGTTTTGGCAGATTTCTGCCATCTCGCTTTTCTGTGTTTCTTTTAGTTTTCATTTTCTTGCTCTTGCTTTGTTTCTTTCCTAAAACACAAAAAGACAAAAAATATTTCTGTTGTTTCTCTTCATCATTTGTTTATCTTGGTTTCTTGCATTTGTTTCGCTTTATTTGCTATTGCTAGTTTGCTATAAGAAAACCCAAAAAGATTTTGCTTTGTTTGCTTGTTTCCTTTTGTTCTTGTTCTCAAATTCGAAAACACCAAAAATATTTGCTGTTCTTCTTTGGTTTGTAAAGTTCATTATGAGTTCAATGGTCTTCGGTGGCTGGAGCGTGGTTTTCATTTCATATTATCCAAGCTACACAAGTGAAAAGGCAATAATGACGATCTACGACAATCTGATTGTGGTGAGAGGCTAGTATGAACTCTATTTGTTTTCATTTTTGTACATATACTCATCCATGTGAGCATGCTTAGTTGGTTCATGTGAGGTATATGTTATTTGAGAAAGTCTAGTAGTTCATGATCTCTCATGTTAGCTCCAATCTATTAATATGAGTAGCATGTTATGGATGTTTGTTTGCATTGTTTTATTCATAAGTAAGTATGGCATTGTGGTATCCTCCTCTGAATAATTCATTTATATCGACTTGGCACATGCTCACGCATGCATATGACTGAACAAAATTCAATTAAGCCTCGATGATTTACATTGCTTCAGAGTTCTTGTATCACTTTTATGCCTCGGTTAATTTATTTTGCCGCAAGCATGATTATGACAGTTACTGCTCTCTTGATTTGTCGCTCCCTAGTCTTTTGCTAGCCTTCACTTGTACTGAGCGGGAACGCTGCTCGTGCTTCCCAACACATGAAAACCAAGTTATTCCAGAGTGTCCACCATAAATACCTATGCATGGCATTTCAAACCATTCCAAGTAAATTCTCATGCGCTACCTTTAAAACCTTCAAAATGATTCTCAATTCGTGTTTATGTTTCATAGCTCATGAGGAAGTATGTGGTGTTTAGCTTTCAACCTTGTCATTCACTTTTGACGGACTCTCATATGGACTAGTGGCACATCCGCTTATCCAATAATTTTGCAAAAAGAGTCGGCAATGGGATTCCCAGTCCCGAATTAATTAACTTAAATAGACACTCCTCCATGGTTTGTGATTGTTGGACGGCACCCGAAGGATTCGGTTAGCCATGGCTTGTGTAAGCAAAGGTTGGGGGAGTGTCATCATCATAATAAAACTAAACTAAAAAGGCACTCCTTCATGGTATGTGATTGTTGGCGTGGGCACCCGAGGATTCGGTTAGCCATGGTTTGTGAAAGAAAGGTTGGAAGGAGTGCCACATAAACATGCAAATAATTCATGGGAGCCGCTCTTGAAAGTCCGGTTGGCGAGGTAGTTAGTGTACCCATTACCATTCGTTGACAACAACAAACACCTCTCAAAATAGTTTTACTCCTGCTTTACAAATGAAAAGCTCTAGCGCATGTTAATCCCTGCTTCCCTCTGCGAAGGGTCAATCTTTTACTTTTATGTTGTGTCTCCATCCTTTCTTTGAGCACTTTCTTGAGAGCAGAACTGTCATTCTTAGTATAATATGCTTGTCTCAAAATATGATTGATTGTGGTATAACTTTGATGCTTTTATCTTTGACAATCACTACTTCTAGTCTTTCTATGAACTCCAGAGGTGCCCGGGCATTTATGTTTTGCCGATCAAATACAGGCAAGCGAGATACCACTTTATCATACTCTCTTATGAACATTGCAATCCTGCTTATATACATGATTCATGATGCTTATTATTAATTGTTGGTACCTCTTCATGATTGACATAGTCTGTTAGATGATCTTATTTGCATGTATCTTATTATGAACTGCTTAAGTATTAGCCATATCATGAGAATATATACATCATATGAACAAATGTGTTCGTGAAAGTTCTTTTATCGCTCGATTGTTAATCGAATTGCTTGAGGACAAGCAATAAGCTAAGCTTGGGGGGAGTTGATACGTCCAAAACGTATCTACTTTCCCGAATACTTTTGCTATTGTTTTGCCTCTAATTTGTGTATTTTGGATGCAACTAACACGGACTAACGCTGTGTTCGAGCGAACTGTTCCGGTGTCTCGTTTTTTGTGCGAGAATCCAACTTTCGGGAAAAACCTCGGGATTTTGACGGAAGGCCCTATTTTCCCGGAATGCCGACGGAGCCGAAGGACAAATCAAGTGGAGGCCCGAGGGCCCCACACCATAAGGCGGCGCGGCCTAGGGGGGCCCGCGCGGCCCTATGGTGTGGCCCCCTCGGCCGGCCTCCGACGCTCTCCTTCGGACTACTTATTGGCCTCGACCTAAAAACGCACAAAAAAGTCGAAGTCGCCAGAAACCCTCCAGAACGCCGCCACATCGCGAAACTCCGTCTCGGGAGCCAGAAGTCTCCGTTCTGGCACTCCGCCGGGACGGGGAATTGGAGGAGATCATCGCCATCATCACCGCCAACGCCTCTACATCAACCAGCCATTTTTCCCCCATCCATGTGTGAGTAATTCCCCCGCTGTAGGCTGAAGGGGATGGTAGGGATTGGATGAGATTGGTCATGTAATAGTCATAAGATTGTTAGGGCATAGTGCCTAGTATCCGTAGATGTTACTTTTATGATATTGTTGCAACTTGTTATGCTTAATGCTTGTCACTAGGGCCCGAGTGCCATGATCTCAGATCTGAACATGTTATTGTTTCATCATGATATTCATTGTTTATGGTCTTACCTGCAAGTTGTATACACATGTCGTCATGCCGGAACCAATGGCCCCGAAGTGACAGAAATCGGGACAACCGGAGGGAATGGTAGTGATGTGAGGATCACATGTGTTCACGGAGTGTTAATGCTTTGCTCCGGTACTCTATTAAAAGGAGTACCTTAATATCCGAGTAGTTTCCCTAGAGGCCCCGGCTGCCACCGGCTGGTAGGACAAAAGATGTTGTGCAAGTTTCTCATTGCGAGCACGTACGACTATAATTGGAACACATGCCTATTGATTGATTAGTACTTGGATACCGTTTTATTATTATCTGCAAATGCCCCTGCTTGACTGTTACATGAGTTTCTCTCATCCATGCAACGCCCGTTCATCCGTCCCCGTGCCTACAGTATTTTAATCCTGCTGTTTACTATAATCACTACTACTGTTTCTGTTACTCTGCTGCTGTTATTTTACTACTGCTACTACTATAAAACTGTTACTACTGATAAACTCTTGCGAGCAAGTCTATTTCCAGGTGCAGCTGAATTGAAAACTCCGCTGTTAAGGCTTTCAAGTATTCTTTGTCTCCCCTTGTGTCGAATCAATAAATTGGGTTTTACTTCCCGCGAAGACTGTTGCGATCCCTTATACTTGTGGGTCATCAGTGTGGTGCGTAATGTAATCAACACAAATATCCTTAGACAAAGCATCGATGTTTTATCCCTAGTGGCAACAGCACATCCACAAACTTAGAACTTTACGTCACTCGTCCTGCATTCAATGGAGGCATGAACCCACTATCGAGCATAAATACTCCCTCTTGGAGTCACAAGTATCAACTTGGCCAGAGCCTCTACTAGCAACGGAGAGGATGCAAGAACATAAACAACACATATATGATAGATTGATAATCAACTTGACATAGTATTCCATATTCATCGGATCCCAACAAACACAACATGTAGCATTACAAATAGATGATCTTGATCATGATAGGCAGCTCACAAGATCTAACATGATAGCACAATGAGGAGAAGACAACCATCTAGCTACTGCTATGGACCCATAGTCCAGGGGTGAACTACTCACACATCGATCCGGAGGCGATCATGGTGATGAAGAGACCTCCGGGAGATGATTCCCTCTCCGGCAGGGTGCCGGAGGCGATCTCCTGAATCCCCCGAGATGGGATTGGCGGCGGCGGCGTCTCTGGAAGGTTTTCCGTATCGTGCTCTCGATGCGGGGTTTTCGCGACGAAGGCTTTAAGTAGGCGGAAGGGCGGAGTCGGAGGGCTGACGGGGGCCCCACACCATAGGGCGGCGCGGGCCCACCCTTGGCCGCGCGGCCCTGTGGTGTCGGCGCCCCGTCGCCCCACTTCGTTTCCCTTTCGGTCTTCTGGAGCTTCGTGGAAAAATAAGACCCTGGGCGTTAATTTCGTCCAATTCCGAGAATATTTCCTTTGTAGGATTTCTGAAACCAAAAACAGCAGAAAACAACAACTGGCTCTTCGGCATCTCGTCAATAGGTTAGTGCCGGAAAATGCATAATAATGACATAAAGTGTGTATAAAACATGTGAGTATCATCATAAAAGTAGCATGGAACATAAGAAATTATAGATACGTTTGGGACGTATCAAGCATCCCCAAGCTTAGTTCATACTCGCCCTCGAGTAGGTAAACGATAACAAAGATAATTTCTGAAGTGACATGCTATCATAATTTTGATCAATACTATTGTAAAGCATATGAGATGAATGCAGCGATTCGAAGCAATGGTGAAGACAATGAATAAACAAATGAATCATATAGCAAAGACTTTTCATGAATAGTACTTTCAAGACAAGCATCAATAAGACTTGCATAAGAGTTAACTCATAAAGCAATAAATTCTTAGTAGAAAGCTTTGAAGCAACACAAAGGAAGATATAAGTGATACGTCTCAAATGTATCTATAATTTCTTATGTTCCATGCTACTTTTATGATGATACTCACATGTTTTATACACATTATATGTCATTATTATGCATTTTCCGGAACTAACCTATTGACGAGATGCCGAAGAGCCGCTTCGTCGTTTTCTGCTGTTTTTGGTTTCAGAAATCCTACAAAGGAAATATTCTCGGAATTGGACGAAATCAACGCACAGGGTCTTATTTTTCCATGAAGCTTCCAGAAGACCGAGGGAGATACGAAGTGGGGCCACGAGGTGGCGACACACTAAGGCGGCGCGGCCAAGGGGGGCCCGCGCCGCCCTAGCGTGTGGGTCCCTCGTGACGCCCCCGACTCTACCCTTACGCCTACTTAAAGCCTTCGTCACGAAAACCCCAGTACCGAGAGCCACGATACGGAAAACCTTCCAGAGACGCCGCCGCCGCCAATCCCATCTCGGGGGATTCAGGAGATCGCCTCCGGCACCCTGCCGGAGAGGGAATCATCTCCCGGAGGTCTCTTCATCACCATGATCGCCTCCGGATCGATGTGTGAGTAGTTCACCCCTGGACTATGGGTCCATAGCAGTAGCTAGATGGTTGTCTTCTCCTCATTGTGCTATCATGTTAGATCTTGTGAGCTCCCTATCATGATCAAGATCATCTATTTGTAATCCTACATGTTGTGTTTGTTGGGATCCGATGAATATTGAATACTATGTGAAGTTGATTATCAATCTATCATATATGTTGTTTATGTTCTTGCATTCTCTCCGTTGCTAGTAGAGTCTCTGGCCAAGTTGATACTTGTAACTCCAAGAGGGAGTATTTATGCTCGATAGTGGGTTCATGCCTCCATTGAATCTGGGGAGTGACGAGCAACCTCTAAGGTTGTGGATGTGCTGTTGCCACTAGGGATAAAACATCGATGCTTTGTCTAAGGATATTTGTGTTGATTACATTACGCACCATACTTAATGCAATTGTCTCGTTGTTGCAACTTAATACTGGAAGGGGTTCGGATGATAACCTCGAAGGTGGACTTTTTAGGCATAGATGCATGCTTGGATAGCGGTCTATGTACTTTGTCGTAATGCCCTGATTAAATCTCATAGTACTCATCATGATATATGTATGTGCATTGTTATGCCTTCTTTATTTGTCAATTCCCCAACTGTAATTTGTTCACCCAACATGCTATTTCTTATCGGAGAGACACCACTAGTGAACTGTGGACCCCGGTCCATTCTTTACATCTGAAATACAATCTACTGCAATTGTTCTTTACTGTTCTTCGCAAACAATCATCATCTTCCACACTATATGATACGTCGGCACTAACCTATTAACGAGATGCCGAAGAGCCAGTTGCTGTTTTCTGCTGTTTTTGGTTTCAGAAATCCTACAAAGGAAATATTCTCGGAATTGGACGAAATCAACGCCCAGGGTCCTATTTTTGCACGAAGCTTCCGGAAGACCGAGGGGGAAGGAAGTGGGGCCACGAGGCGCCGCCACAACAGAGGCGGCGCGGCCCGGCCCTTGGCCGCGCGGCCCCGGCGTGTGGGGCCCTCGTGTGGCCCCCCGCGTTGCCCTTCCGCCTACTTAAAGCCTTCGTCGCGAAACCCCAGTATCGAGAGCCACGATACGGAAAACCTTACTGAGACGCCGCCGCCGCCAATCCCATCTCGGGGGATTCTGGAGATCACCTCCGGCACCCTGCGGAGAGGGGAATCATCTCCCGGAGGACTCTTCACCGCCATGGTCGCCTCCGGAGTGATGAGTGAGTAGTTCACCCCTGGGCTATGGGTCCATAGCAGTAGCTAGATGGTCGTCTTCTCCTTATGTGCTTCATTGTCGGATCTTGTGAGCTGCCTAACATGATCAAGATCATCTATCTGTAATGCTATATGTTGTGTTTGTCGGGATCCGATGGATAGAGAATACTATGTTATGTTGATTATCAATCTATTACCTATGTGTTGTTTATGATCTTGCATGCTCTCCGTTATTAGTAGAGGCTCGGCCAAGTTTTTACTCTTAACTCCAAGAGGGAGTATTTATGCTCGATAGTGGGTTCATGCCTCCATTAAATGCGGGAAAGTGACAGAAAGTTCTAAGGTTGTGGATGTGCTTGTTGCCACTAGGGATAAAACATTGATGCTATGTCCGAGGATGTAGTTATTGATTACATTACGCACCATACTTAATGCAATTGTCTATTGTTTTGCAACTTAATACTGGAAGGGGTTCGGATGATAACCTGAAGGTGGACTTTTTAGGCATAGATGCATGCTGGATAGCGGTCTATGTACTTTGTCGTAATGCCCAATTAAATCTCACAATACTCATCATATCATGTATTTGCATTGCCATGCTCTCTTTATTTGTCAATTGCCCGACTGTAATTTGTTCACCCAACATGCTATTTATCTTATGGGAGAGACACCTCTAGTGAACTGTGGACCCCTGTCCATTCTTTACATCTGAAATACAATCTACTGAAATACTTGTTCTACTGTTTTCTGCAAACAATCATCATCCACACTATACATCTAATCCTTTGTTACAGCAAGCCGGTGAGATTGACAACCTCACTGTTTCGTTGGGGCAAAGTACTTTGGTTGTGTTGTGCAGGTTCCACGTTGGCGCCGTGAATCCCCGGTGTTGCGCCGCACTACATCCCGCCGCCATCAACCTTCAACGTGCTTCTTGGCTCCTACTGGTTCGATAAACCTTGGTTTCTTACCGAGGGAAAACTTTCCGCTGTACGCATCACACCTTCCTCTTGGGGTTCCCAACGGACGCGTGCTCGTACGCGTATCAAGCTCTTTTTCCGGCGCCGTTGCCGGGGAGATCAAGACACGCCGCAAGGGGAGTCTCCACAATCCAATCTCTTTACTTTGTTTTTGTCTTGCTTTATTTTGTTTACTACTTTGTTTGCTGCATTATATCAAAACACAAAAAAAATTAGTTGCTAGTTTTACTTTATTTACTGTCTTGCACTCTATATCAAAAACACAAAAAAATTAGTTATTTGCATTTGCTTTACTTATTTCAACATGTTTCCTTTTAATTTTACTGTAAAAGATATACCTGTGGGACAAGGGTCTATAATTGGAAGAGATAATATAGAAGAATTTTTCACCCATGTTAGTAAGCATGAAGATCTTAAAGATATACCCCTTGCAAAAGCTGTCCCTACTTATGAAGATGCCTCTGTTTGTTTGGTACGCATGATGGAAGCTAGATTTGTTAGTCTCAACCCCATGATACAACACATGTTTCTTACACTTTCCGATATGGAGCGGGGAGAGAAGAGAGATTTTGTTCTAAAAGTCTTAGTGCGAGAATTTGCGGATATAGCTAAAGAAGCTAGAAAAGTTTTTAGTAAGCATGAGAGGCTTGGTATGATCACCGATTTTAAAAGAACACTTGAAAAAATGGATATGGATAGAATTAAGTACACTAATAATGTTAATGATGGTGGGGAGATTAAAGCACCAATACCATGTAAGCTCCTAGCAATGCATGAAGCTCTAGATAATAATTATGCTTGGCTTGTTCCTGAAAATTTATTTGATGAGAGTAGCAAGCCCAAGACTAATGAAAAGGGAGCCGCTGAAACTTATGTATCCAACATACTATGCATGGTTGAGAAAACTCCCAACACCCAAGGTAATGTCGATGCTTCATCTCTCGATAACACTTGATACACACTTTCTGCGCCTAGCTGAAAGGCGTTAAAGAAAAGCGCTTATGGGAGACAACCCATGTTTTTACTACAGTATTTTTGTTTTATATTTGAGTCTTGGAAGTTGTTTACTACTGTAGCAACCTCTCCTTATCTTAGTTTTGTGCTTTGTTGTGCCAAGTAAAGTCTTTGATAGTAAGGTTCATACTAGATTTGGATTACTGCGCAAGTAACATGATTTCTTTGCTGTCACGAATTTCGACCTGCCCTCTCGTAGGTAGCTCAGAAAAATATGCCAATTTACGTGCGTGATCCCCAGATATGTACGCAACTTTCATTCAATTTGGGCATTTTCATTTGAGCAAGTCTGGTGCCTCAATAAAATCCATCTTTACGGACTGTTCTGTTTTGACAGATTTTGCCTTTTTATTTCGCATTGCCTCTTTTGCTATGTTGGATGAATTTCTTTGTTCCATTAATGTCCAGTAGTTTTTTGCAATGTCCAGAAGTGTTAAGAATGATTGTGTCACCTCTGAACACGTTAATTTTTATTGTGCACTAACCCTCTAATGAGTTGTTTCGAGTTTGGTGTGGAGGAAGTTTTCAAGGATCAAGAGAGGAGGATGATACAATATGATCAAGGAGAGTGAAAGCTCTAAGCTTGGGGATGCCCCGGTGGTTCACCCCTGCATATTCTAAGAAGACTCAAGCGTCTAAGCTTGGGGATGCCCAAGGCATCCCCTTCTTCATCGACAACATTATCAGGTTCCTCCCCTGAAACTATATTTTTATTCCATCACATCTTATGTGCTTTGCTTGGCGCGTCGGTTTGTTTTTGTTTTTGTTTTTGTTTGGATAAAATGGATCCTAGCATTCATTGTGTGGGAGAGAGACACGCTCCGCTGTTGCATATGGACTAATATGTCCTTAGGCTTTACTCATAGTATTCATGGCGAAGGTTGAATCTTCTTCGTTAAATTGTTATATGGTTGGAATCGGGAAATGCTACATGTAGTAATTCTAAAATGTCTTGAATAATTTGATACTTGGAAATTGTTGTGCTCATGTTTAAGCTCTTGCATCATATACTTTGCACCCATTAATGAAGAAACACCTAGAGCTTGCTAAATTTGGTTTGCATATTTGGTCTCTCTAAAGTCTAGATAATTTCTAGTATTGAATTTTGAACAACAAGGAAGACGGTGTAGAGTCTTATAATGTTTACAATATGTCTTTTATGTGAGTTTTGCTGCACCGGTTCATCCTTGTGTTTGTTTCAAATAACCTTGCTAGCCTAAACCTTGTATCGAGAGGGAATACTTCTCATACATCCAAAATCCTTGAGCCAACCAATATGCCATTTGTGTCCACCATACCTACCTACTACACGGTATTTCTCCGCCATTCCAAAGTAAATTGCTTGAGTGCTACCTTTAAAATTTCCATTCTTTACCTTTGCAATATATAGCTCATGGGACAAATAGCTTAAAAACTATTGTGGTATTGAATATGTACTTATGCACTTTATCTCTTATTAAGTTGCTTGTTGTGCGATAACCATGTTCTCGGGGACGCCATCAACTACTCTTTGTTGAATATCATGTGAGTTGCCATGCATGTCCGTCTTGTCTGAAGTAAGGGAGATCTACCACTTTAATGGTTAGAGCATGCATATTGTCAGAGAAGAACATTGGGCCACTAACTAAAGCCATGAACCATGGTGGAAGTTTCAGTTTTGGACATATATCCTCAATCTCATATGAGAACACTAATTGTTGCTACATGCTTATGAATTAAAGAGGAATCCATTATCTGTTGTCTATGTTGTCCCGGTATGGATGTCTAAGTTGAGAATAATCAAAAGCGAGAAATCCAAAATGCGAGCTTTCTCCTTAGACCTTTGTACAGGCGGCATAGAGGTACCCCTTTGTGACACTTGGTTAAAACATGTGTATTGCGATGATCCCGGTAGTCCAAGCTAATTAGGACAAGGTGCGGGCACTATTAGTATACTATGCATGAGGCTTGCAACTTGTAAGATATAATTTACATGATACATATTCTTTATTACTACCGTTGACAAAATTGTTTCTTGTTTTCAAAACCAAAGCTCTAGCACAAATATAGCAATCAATGCTTTCCTCTTTGAAGGACCTTTCTTTTACTTTTATGTTGAATCAGTTCACCTATCTCTCTCCACCTCGAGAAGCAAACACTTGTGTGAACTGTGCATTGATTCCTACATACTTGCATATTGCACTTGTTATATTACTCTATGTTGACAATATCCATGAGATATACATGTTACAAGTTGAAAGCAACCGCTGAAACTTAATCTTCCTTTGTGTTGCTTCAATACCTTTACTTTGATTTATTGCTTTATGAGTTAACTCTTATGCAAGACTTATTGATGCTTGTCTTGAAGTGCTATTCATGAAAAGTCTTTGCTTTATGATTCAGCTTGTTTACTCATGTCATTACCATTGTTTTGATCGCTGCATTCATTACATATGCTTACAATAGTATGATCAAGGTTATGATGGCATGTCACTCCGGAAATTATCTTTGTTATCGTTTACACTGCTCGGGACGAGCAGAACTAAGCTTGGGGATGCTGATACGTCTCCGACGTATCGATAATTTCTTATGTTCCATGCCACATTATTGATGATATCTACATGTTTTATGCATACTTTATGTCATATTTATGCATTTTCCAAGCACTAACCTATTAACGAGATGCCGAAGAGCCGATTGCTTGTTTTCAGCTGTTTTTGGTTTCGAAATCCTACAAAGGAAATATTCTCGGAATTGGACGAAATCAATGCCCGGGGTCCTATTTTTGCACGAAGCTTCCGGAAGACCGGGGGGAAAGGAAGTGGGGCCACGAGGCGCCGCCACAACAGGGCGGCGCGGCCTGGCCCTTGGCCGCGCGGCCCTGGCGTGTGGGGCCCTCGTGTGGCCCCCCACGTTGCCCTTCCGCCTACTTAAAGCCTTCGTCGCGAAACCCCCAGTACCGAGAGCCACGATACGGAAAACCTATGCGAGACGCCGCCGCCGCCAATCCCATCTCGGGGGATTCCGGAGATCACCTCCGGCACCTCGCCGGAGAGGGGAATCATCTCCCGGAGCACTCTTCACCGCCATGGTCGCCTCCGGAGTGATGAGTGAGTAGTTCACCCCTGGACTATGGGTCCATAGCAGTAGCTAGATGGTCGTCTTCTCCTTATGTGCTTCATTGTCGGATCTTGTGAGCTGCCTAACATGATCAAGATCATCTATCTGTAATGCTATATGTTGTGTTTGTCGGGATCCGATGGATAGATAATACTATGTTATGTTGATTATCAATCTATTACCTATGTGTTGTTTATGATCTTGCATGCTCTCCGTTATTAGTAGAGGCTCGGCCAAGTTTTTACTCTTAACTCCAAGAGGGAGTATTTATGCTCGATAGTGGGTTCATGCCTCCATTAAATCCGGGACAGATGACGAAAAGTTCTAAGGTTGTGGATGTGCTGTTGCCACTAGGGATAAAACATTGATGCTATGTCCGAGGATGTAGTTATTGATTACATTACGCACCATACTTAATGCAATTGTCTATTGTTTTGCAACTTAATACTGGAAGGGGTTCGGATGATAATCTGAAGGTGGACTTTCTAGGCATAGATGCATGCTGGATAGCGGTCTATGTACTTTGTCGTAATGCCCAATTAAATCTCACAATACTCATCATATAATGTATGTGCATTGTCATGCTCTCTTTATTTGTCAATTGCCCGACTGTAATTTGTTCACCCAACATGCTATTTATCTTATGGGAGAGACACCTCTAGTGAACTGTGGACCCCGGTCCATTCTTTACATCTGAAATACAATCTACTGCAATACTTGTTCTACTGTTTTTTTGCAAACAATCATCATCCACACTATACATCTAATCCTTTGTTACAGCAAGCCGGTGAGATTGACAACCTCACTGTTTCGTTGGGGCAAAGTACTTTGGTTGTGTTGTGCAGGCCGGTTCCACGTTGGCGCCGGAATCCCTGGTGTTGCGCCGCACTACATCCCGCCGCCATCAACCTTCAACGTGCTTCTTGGCTCCTACTGGTTCGATAAACCTTGGTTTCTTACTGAGGGAAAACTTGCCGCTGTACGCATCACACCTTCCTCTTGGGGTTCCCAACGGACGCGTGCTGTACGCGTATCACTATACATCTAATCCTTTGTTTACAGCAAGCCGGTGAGATTGACAACCTCACTGTTACGTTGGGCCAAAGTACTTTGATTGTGTTGTGCAGGTTCCACGTTGGCGCCGGAATCCCTGGTGTTGCGCCGCACTACACTCCGCCACCAACAACCTTCACGTGTTCCTTGACTCCTACTGGATTCGATAACCTTGGTTTCTTACCGAGGAAAACTTGTCGTTGTGCGCATCACACCTTCCTCTTGGGGTTCCCAACGGACGTGTGTCTTACACGCCATCAAGCTCTTTTTCTGGCGCCGTTGCCGGGGAGATCAAGACACGCTGCAAGGGAGTCTCCCACATCCAATCTCTTTACTTTGTTTTTGTCTTGCTTTACTTTACTTTATTTACTGCTTTGTTTGCTCTTTATATCAAAAACACAAAAAAATTAGTTGCTAGTTTTACTTTATTTACTGTCTTGTTCTCCATATTAAAAACACACAAAAATTAGTTACTTGCATTTACTTTATTTAGTTTGCTTTATTTACTACTGCTAATAATGAGTAATCCTGAAGTTGAAGTTCGTTCGTTTAAGCAACAAGGGGAGAAAGTTTTAAAGATGCTTGGTATAGAATTAGTGATGCTCATCATAGGTGCACTAAGAAACACTCCACTATTATCCTACTTAGGAACTTTTATGTTGGTATCTCTAGCTGGAATAGGTATGTTCTTGATACTCTTGCGGGAGGTAATTTCCTAGGCACTCCCACTTTAGAAGCTAGTTGCATTATTGAGAGTCTAGTTGGAATACCACCTGTTAATGAAGCTAAAATTGAAATCTCTCTTGAAGATGTCATGAAAAAGTTGGAAGCCATAGAGAAAAATCTTCCAAGTGTTGAGACTAAATTGGGAATATTACTTAATAACACTGATAAACTTGATAAAACTCTAAGTAGAATCAATGAGAGAATTGTCGTTTTAGAAACTTGTGCTACTCATGATAATCGAACCCATAGGATTAGTGAACTTGAAGAAGCTATGGGAACCTTGGGTTCAACTTTTTCTTCTCTTAAGTTTAAGGAGAAAGCCTATGTGGGTAAGGAGCAAAAGTTCATGTATGTCTCTAAAGTGCCTAAGCCAAAAAATTATTATAGGCCTAAAGTTGACAAAGCCCTTAGCACCACTACGGATGATGGAGCATCCAAGATACCTATTGATGTTGATGCTTTATCTCCGCCTAGCTGGAAGGCGTTAAAGAAAATCGCTTATGGGAGACAACCCATTATTTTACTTCTGCACTTTGTTTTATATTTGAGTCTTGGAAGTTGTTACTACTGTAGCAACCTCTCCTTATCTTTATTTTATTGAATTGTTGTGCCAAATAAAGTCTTTGATAGTAAAGTCAATACTAGATTTGGATTACTGTGCAGGAACAGATTTCTTGCTGTCACGAAATTGAGCCGCCCCTGCTGTAGAAAATTTAGAAACATCTTCCAATTTACGTGCGTGATCCTCAGATATGTACGCAACTTTCATTCAATTTGGGCATTTTCATCTGAGCAAGTTAAGTGCCCCTGAAAAATTCGTCTTTACGGATCGTTCCGTTTTGACAGATTCTGCCTTTTATTTCGCATTGCCTCGTTTTGCTATGTTTGATGGATTTCTTTGTTCCATTAACTTTCAGTAGCTTTGTGCAATGTCCGAAGTGTTAAGAATGATTATGTCACCTCTGAATATATGAATTTTCAATTATGCACTAACCCTCTAATGAGTTTGTTTTGAGTTTGGTGTGGAGGAAGTTTTCAAGGGTCAAGAGAGGAGGATGATACAATATGATCAAGAAGAGTGAAAAGTCTAAGCTTGGTGATGCCCCCGTGGTTCATCCCTGCATATTTTAAGAATACTCAAGCATCTAAGCTTGGGGATGCCCAAGACATCCCTTCTTCATCGATAACTTATCAGGTCACCTCTAGTGAAACTATATTTTTATTCCGTCACATTTTATGTGCTTTACTTGGAAGCATCTGCTTGTTTTTGTTTTTGTTTGAATAAAATCGGATCCTAGCATTCTTTGTTTGGGAGAGAGACACGCTCCGCTGTTTCGTATGAACACATATGTTCTTAGCGTTATTCTTAATGTTCATGGCGAAGGTTGAACTACTTCGTTCATTGTTATATGGTTGGAAACAGAAAATGCTGCATGTAGTAATTGGTATAATGACTTGAATAATTTGATACTTGGCAATTGTTGTGCTCATATAGATCATGTTTAAGCTCTTGCATCATGTACTTTGCACCCATTAATGAAGAACTACATAGAGCTTGTTAAAATTTGGTTTGCATGATTGGTCTCTAGAGTCTAGATATTTTCTGGTTAAGGTGTTTGAACAACAAGGAAACGATGTAAAGTCTTATAATGCTTGCAATATGTTCATATGTGAGTTTTGCTGCATCGTTTTATACTTGAGTTTGCTTCAAACAACCTTGCTAGCCTAGCCTTGTATTGAGAGGAATTCTTCTCGTGCATCCAAATCCTTGAGCCAAAAACTATGCCATTTGTGTCCACCATACCTACCTACTACATGATATTTCTCCGCCATTCCAGAGTAAATTACTTGAGTGCTACCTTTAAAAATTCTATCCTTTGTCTTTGCAATATATAGCTCATGGGAAAATAGCCTTAAAAACTATTGTGGTGAAGAATATGTAGCTATGCATCTTATTTCTTAATAAGTTGCTTGTTGAGCGGTAACCATGTTTCTGGGGACGCCATCAACTTTTACCTTTGTTGAATATCATGTGAGTTGCTATGCATGTTCGTATTGTCTGAAGTAAGGGCGATTTTCATGATCAAATGGGTTGAGTATGCATATTGTTAGAGAAGAACATTGGGCCGCTAACTAAAGCCATGATTCATGGTGGAAGTTTCAGTTTGGACAATCAATCCTCAATCTCTTATGAGAATATTATCTGTTGTTGAATGCTTATGCATTAAAGAGGAGTCCATTATCTCGTTGTCTATGTTGTCCCGGTATGGATGTCTAAGTTGAGAATAATCAAAAGCGAGAAATCCAATGCGAACTTTCTCCTTAGACCTTTGTACATGCGGCATAGAGGTACCCCTTTGTGACACTTGGTTGAAACATATGCTATGCAATGATAATCCATGTTAATCCAAGCTAATTAGGACAAGGTGCGAGCACTATTGGTAATCTATGCATGAGGCTTGCAACTTATAGGATGTCTTATACATAACACATATGATTTATTACTACCGTTGACAAAATTGTTTCTTGTTTTCAAAATGAAAAGCTCTAGCATAAATATAGTAATCCATGCTTCCCTCTGCGAAGGGTCATTCTTCTACTTTATTGTTGAGTCAGTTTACCTATTCTTTCTATCTTAGAAGCAAACACTTGTATCAACTGTGTGCACTGATTCCTACATGTTTACCTATTGCACTTGTTATATTACTTTGTGTTGACAATTATCCGTGAGATATATATGTTGAAGTTGAAAGCAACCGCTGAAACTTATATCTTCCTTTGTGTTGTTTCAAAGCTTTCTACTAAGAATTTATTGCTTTATGAGTAACTCTTATGCAACTCTTATTGATGCTTGTCTTGAAAGTATTATTCATGAAAAGTCTTTGCTATATGATTCATTTGTTTACTCATTGTCTTCACCATTGCTTCGAATCGCTGCATTCATCTCATATGATTTACAATAGTATTGATCAAGATTATGATAGCATGTCACTTCAGAAATTATCTTTGTTATCGTTTACCTACTCGGGGCGAGTAGGAACTAAGCTTGGGGATGCTTGATACGTCTCAAACGTATCTATAATTTCTTATGTTCCATGCTACTTTTATGATGATACTCACATGTTTTATACACATTATATGTCATTATTATGCATTTTCCAGGCACAAACCTATTGACGAGATGCCGAAGAGCCAGTTGCTATTTTCTGCTGTTTTTGGTTTCAGAAATCCTACAAAGGAAATATTCTCGGAATTGGACGAAATCAACGCTCAGGGTCTGATTTTTCCACGAAGCTTCCAGAAGACCGAGGGAGATACGAAGTGGGGACACGAGGTGGCGACACACTAAGGCGGCGCGGCCAAGGGGGGCCCGCGCCGCCCTAGCGTGTGGGTCCCTCGTGACGCCCCCGACTCTACCCTTCCGCCTACTTATAGCCTTCGTCGCGAAAACCCCAGTACCGAGAGCCACGATACGGAAAACCTTCCAGAGACGCCGCCGCCGCCAATCCCATCTCGGGGGATTCAGGAGATCGCCTCCGGCACCCCGCCGTAGAGGGGAATCATCTCCCGGAGGTCTCTTCATCACCATGATCGCCTCCGGATCGATGTGTGAGTAGTTCATCCCTGGACTATGGGTCCATAGCAGTAGCTAGATGGTTGTCTTCTCCTCATTGTGCTATCATGTTAGATCTTGTGAGCTGCCTATCATGATCAAGATCATCTATTTGTAATCCTACATGTTGTGTTTGTTGGGATCCGATGAATATTGAATACTATGTCAAGTTGATTATCAATCTATCATATATGTTGTTTATGTTCTTGCATGCTCTCCGTTGCTAGTAGAGGCTCGGCCAAGTTGATACTTGTAACTCCAAGAGGGAGTATTTATGCTCGATAGTGGGTTCATGCCTCCATTGAATCTGGGAGCGACAACGAACCTCTAAGGTTGTGGATGTGCTGTTGCCACTAGGGATAAAACATCGATGCTTTGTCTAAGGATATTTGTGTTGATTACATTACGCACCATACTTAATGCAATTGTCTGTTGTTGCAACTTAATACTGGAAGTGGTTCGGATGATAACCTGAAGGTGGACTTTTTAGCCATAGATGCATGCTGGATAGCGGTCTATGTACTTTATCGTAATGCCCTGATTAAATCTCATAGTACTCATCATGATATATGTATGTGCATTGTTATGCCTTCTTTTTTTGTCAATTGCCCAACTGTAATTTGTTCACCCAACATGCTATTTCTTATCGGAGAGACACCACTAGTGAACTGTGGACCCCGGTTCATTCTTTACATCTGAAATACAATCTGCTGCAATTGTTCTTTACTGTTCTTCGCAAACAATCATCATCTTCCACACTATACATCTAATCCTTTGTTTACAGCAAGCCGGTGAGATTGACAACCTCACTGTTACGTTGGGGCAAAGTATTTTGATTGTGTTGTGCAGGTTCCACGTTGGCGCCGGAATCCCTGGTGTTGCGCCGCACTACACTCCGCCACCAACAACCTTCACGTGTTCCTTGACTCCTACTGGTTTGATAACCTTGGTTTCTTACTGAGGGAAAACTTGCTGCTGTGCGCATCACACCTTCCTCTTGGGGTTCCCAACGGACGTGTGTCTTACACGCCATCAATAAGTTTCAGCAGTTGCTTTCAACTTCAACATATTTATATCATGGATAATTGTCAACACAAAGTAATATAACAAGTGCAATAGGTAAACATGTAAGAATCAATGCACACAGTTCACACAAGTGTTTGCTTCTAAGATAGAAAGAATAGGTAAACTGACTCAACAATAAAGTAGAAGAATGGCCCTTCGCAGAGGGAAGCATGGATTACTATTTTTGTGCCAGAGCTTTTCATTTTGAAAACATAGAAACAATTTTGTCAACGGTAGTAATAAATCATATGTGTTATGTATAAGATATCATATAAGTTGCAAGCCTCATGCATAGATTACCAATAGTGCTCGCACCTTGTCCTAATTAGCTTGGATTAACATGGATTATCATTGCATAACATATGTTTCAACCAAGTGTCACAAAGGGGTACCTCTATGCCGCCTGTACAAAGGTCTAAGGAGAAAGATCGCATTTGATTTCTCGTTTTTGATTATTCTCAACTTAGACATCCATACCGGGACAACATAGACAACAGATAATGGACTCCTCTTTAATGCATAAGCATTCAACAACAGATAATATTCTCATAAGAGATTGAGGATTAATTGTCCAAACTGAAACTTCCACCATGATTCATGGCTTCAGTTAGCGGTCCAGTGTTCTTCTCTAACAATATGCATACTCAAACCATTTGATCATGAAAATTGCCCTTACTTCAGACAAGACGAACATGCATAGCAACTCACATGATATTCAACAAAGGTAATAGTTGGTGGCGTCCCCAGAAGCATGGTTACCGCTCAACAAGCAACTTATTAAGAAATAAGATACATAGCTACATATTCTTCACCACAATAGTTTTTAAGGCTATTTTCCCATGAGCTATATATTGCAAAGACAAGGAATGAAGTTTTAAAGGTAGCACTCAAGTAATTTACTTTGGAATGGCAGAGAAATACCATGTAGTAGGTAGGTATGGTGGACACAAATGGCATGGTTTTTGGCTCAAGGATTTGGATGCACGAGAAGAATTCCCTCTCAATACAAGGCTAGGCTAGCAAGGTTGTTTGAAGCAAACTCAAGTATAAAACGGTGCAGCAAAACTTTCATATGAACATATTACAAGCATTATAAGACTTTACATCGTCTCCTTGTTGTTCAAACACCTTAACCAGAAAATATCTAGACTCTAGAGAAACTAATCATGCAAACCAAATTTTAACAAGCTCTATGTAGTTCTTCATTAATAGGTACAAAGTACATGATGCAAGAGCTTAAACATGATCTATATGAGCACAACAATTGCCAAGTATCAAATTATTCAAGACATTATACCAATTACCACATGCGGCATTTTCTGTTTCCAACCATATAACAATGAACGAAGCAGTTTCAACCTTCGCCATGAACATTAAAAGTAATGCTAAGAACATATGTGTTCATACGAAACAGCGGAGCGTGTCTCTCTCCCAAACAAGGAATGCTAGGATCCGATTTTATTCAAACAAAACAAAAACAAAAACAAACAGACGCTCCAATTAAAGCACATAAGATGTGACGGAATAAAAATATAGTTTCACTAGAGGTGGTCTGATAAGTTGTCGATGAAGAAGGGATGCCTTGGGCATCCCAAGCTTAGATGCTTGAGTCTTCTTAAAATATGCAGGGATGAACCATGGGGGCATCCCCAAGCTTATACTTTTCACTCTTCTTGATCATATTGTATCATCCTCCTCTCTTGACCCTTGAAAACTTTCTCCACACCAAACTCAAAACAAACTCATTAGAGGGTTAGTGCATAATTGAAAATTCATATATTCAGAGGTGACATAATCATTCTTAACACTTCTGGACATTGCACAAAGCTACTGAAAGTTAATGGAACAAAGAAATCCATCAAACATAGCAAAACAAGCAATGCGAAATAAAATGCAGAATCTGTCAAAACAGAACAGTCCGTAAAGACTAATTTTTCTGGGGCACTTAACTTGCTCAGATGAAAATGCTCAAATTGAATGAAAGTTGCATACATATCTGAGGATCACGCACGTAAATTGGCAGATTTTTCTAAATTTCCTACAGAAGGGGCTGCTCAATTTCGTGACAGTAAGAAATCTGTTTCTGCGCAAGTAATCCAAATCTAGTATTGACTTTACTATCAAAGACTTTACTTGGCACAACAATGCAATAAAATAAAGATAAGAAGAGGTTGCTACAGTAGTAACAACTTCCAAGACTCAAATATAAAACAAAAGTGCAGAAGTAAAATAATGGGTTGTCTCCCATAAGCGCTTTTCTTTAACGCCTTTCATCTAGGCGCAGAAAGTGTGAATCAAGTATTATCAAGAGACGAAGCATCAACATAGGGGTTTGGAGTTTTCTCTACTATGCATTGTATCTTATCTATGTAAGTTTCAGAGGCCCCTTTTTTCCTTACTCTTAGGCTTGCTATTCTCATCAAACAAATTTTCAGGAACAATCCAATCATAATTCTTTTCTAGTGCCTCGCACATTCCTAAGAGCTTGCAAGGTATTGATGTCTTAATCTCCCCTTCACAATTAACTTTATTAGTGTACTTTAATCTATCATTTTCCATTTTTTCAAGGGTACTAGCAAAGTTGGTATAAGAGCCAAGCATCTTATATTTAATAAAGACTTTTCTAGCCTCTCTTGCTACATCACCAAATTCTTTAAGAAGGGTTTCTAAGACAAAATCTTTCTTTTCTCCTTCCTCCATATCACAGAGTGTAAGAAACATATGTTGCATTACGGGGTTAACAAATCTAGCTTCCAACATGTGTACTAAAGAAGCAGCAGCAATTTCATAAGTAGGAGCAAGTTCTACCAAGTGTCTATCTTCAAAATCTTCAGTTGTACTAACATGAGTGAAAAAATCTTCTATATTATCTCTCCCAATGATAGACCCTCGTCCTACCGGTATGTCTTTTAGAGTGTATTTAGGAGGAAACATGATGAAATAAACAAAAAGTAAATAAGGTAAATGCAAGTAACTAATTTTTCTGTGTTTTTAATATAGAGAGCGCAAACAAGACAATAAATAAAGTAAATCTAGCAACTAATTTTTTTGTGTTTTTGATATAGAAAGCAAACAAAGCAGTAAATAAAATAAAGTAAAGCAAGATAAAAACAAAGTAAAGAGATTGGATGTGGGAGACTCCCCTTGCGAGCGTGTCTTGATCTCCCGGCAACGGCGCCAGAAAAAGAGCTTGATACGCGTGAAGCACACGTCCGTTGGGAACCCCAAGAGGAAGGTGTGATGCGTACAGCGAGCAAGTTTTCCCTCGCAAGAAACCAAGGTTATCGAACCAGTAGGAGTCAAGGAGCACGTGAAGGTTGCTGGTGGCGAGTGTAGTGCGGCGCAACACCGTGGATTCCGGCGCCAACGTGGAACCCGCACAACACAATCAAAGTACTTTGCCCCAACGTAACGAGTGAGGTTGTCAATCTCACCAGCTTGCCGTAAACAAAGGATTAGATGTATAGTGTGGAAGATGATGTTTGTTTGCGAAGAACAAGTAAAGAAACGTAGTTTGCGTAGATTGTATTTCGGATGTAAAGAATGGACCGGGGTCCACAGCTCACTAGTGGTGTCTCTCCCATAAGATAAATGGCATGTTGGGTGAACAAATTACAGTTGGGCAATTGACAAATAAAGAAGGCATAACAATGCACATACATATATCACGATGACTACTATGAGATTTAATCGGGGCATTACGACAAAATACATAGACCGCTATCCAAGCATGCATCTATGCCTAAAAAGTCCACCTTCGAGTTATCATCCGAACCCCTTCCAGTATTAAGTTGCAAACAACGGACAATTGCATTAAGTATGGTGCGTAATGTAACCAACACAAATATCCTTAGACAAAGCATCGATGTTTTATCCCTAGTGGCAACAAGACATCCACAACCTTAGAACTTTCGTCACTCGTCCCAGCATTCGAGTGGAGGCATGAACCCACTATCGAGCATAAATACTCCCTCTTGGAGTCACAAGTATCAACTTGGCCGGAGCCTCTACTAGCAACGGAGAGCATGCAAGAACATAAACAACACATATATGATAGATTGATAATCAACTTGACATAGTATTCCATATTCATCGGATCCCAACAAACACAACATGTAGCATTACAAATAGATGATCTTGATCATGATAGGCAGCTCACAAGATCTAACATGATAGCACAATGAGGAGAAGACAACCATCTAGCTACTGCTATGGACCCATAATCCAGGGGTGAACTACTCACACATCGATCCAGAGGCGATCATGGTGATGAAGAGACCTCCGGGAGATGATTCCCCTCTCCGGCAGGGTGCCGGAGGCAATCTCCTGAATCCCCCGAGATGGGATTGGCGGCGGCGGCGTCTCTGGAAGGTTTTCCGTATTGTGGCTCTCGGTACTGGGGTTTTCGCGACGAAGGCTTTAAGTAGGCGGAAGGGCGGAGTCAGAGGGCTGACGGGGGCCCCACACCATAGGGCGGCGCGGGCCCACCCTTGGCCGCGCGGCCCCGTGGTGTCGGCGCCCGTCGCCCCACTTCGTTTCCCTTTCGGTCTTCTCGGATGCTTCGTGGAAAAATAAGACCCCGGGCGTTGATTTCGTCCAATTCCGAGAATATTTCCTTTGTAGGATTTCTGAAACCAAAAACAAGCAGAAAACAAAGAATCGGCTCTTCGGCATCTCGTCAATAGGTTAGTGCCGGAAAATGCATAATAATGACATAAAGTGTGTATAAAACATGTGAGTATCATCATAAAAGTAGCATGGAACATAAGAAATTATAGATACGTTTGGGACGTATCAGGAGGCCTTTGAGACTCTGTGGAGGGGCGACACCCGTGGTCTATACTTGGCTAACTAGGCATTTGATCTCCCTCCTCCCCCAAGCACGCGGATGCTATGGAAGTCCGAGATTTCCGGCCTATAAGCCTCATCCACAATGTGGCCAAGTTGGTGGCAAGGCGCTCACTACCCACCTCGCGCCAAAGATTCCACAAATTGTGGGACCCCACCAAGGTGCCTTCATCAAAGGGCGGTGTTTGCATGATAACTTCCAACTGGTGCAATGCATAGCTCAGTGGTTGCATGCCCTCAAATCATCGGTGGTCATGTTCAAGCTCGACATCACCAACACGTTTGACACAGCTGGGCCTTCCTGCTGGAGGTCTTGGCGAAGCTTGGCTTTGGGACTAAATGGCTTGCCATGGTTTGCGGCCTTCTCAGCACATTGTCTAAGAGTGTGGTGGTTAATGGCGTTGCCGGTTGCGTGATCTCCAAAAGGCGTGGGCTAAGACAGGGATATCTGATTTCTCCCTTGCTCTTTGACACGGTGATGGACGTGCTACATATCATGATTGAGAGAGCTTCGACGGATGGCCTGTGAGCCCACCTAGCGCCGCGTGGTCTTCGAAACCACACTTCCATGTATGCGAATGATTTGGTCACCTTCCTCAAACCAGACATGTTGTACATCCTTGCGGCCATTATGGAGGACTTCTAGGAGGCGTTCGGCTTGCGCACCAATCTGGCCAAGTGCTCCATCGACCCCATGAAGTGCTCCCCTGAACAGATTGAGTTGGCCCACAACATCATACAGTGTGAGGTGGATTCATGGCCCTGAAAGTATTTAGGGTTACCGTTGTGCCTCCGCAAACCCACGGCAGCCCAGCTTCAGCCCGTGGTGGATGGCGCAACGAGCAGGCTGCAACCATGGTGTGCTAAGCTTCTCACCTAAGGTGGACAAACCATCTTGGTTCACATGGCCCTTTCTGCCATCTCGGTTCACGCCATGATGTCGCTGGACATCCCACCTAAAACTTTGCAAGCTCTGCTGAAGATTTGTCATGGTTTCATGTGGAAAGCTAGGCTAGACCTGTGGCGTCTCCCAAAGAGGTGGGAGGTTTGGGTGTTCCTAACCTGCGCCTCCTTAATATTGCCCTATGTTTTCGCTGCGTGTGGCTTCAGAGAGTGGACTCGACCAAGGCGTGAGCGGAATTCAACCTACAGATCCCTCACCTATCTAGATCCCTCTTCGAGCCGGCTATGGCAGTGATCGTGTGCGATGCCGAGCGTGCTCTCTTCTGGAAGGATAGGTGGCTCAACGGTGCGTGCGTTCGTGACTATGCACCTAACCTGGTGGCTTTGGGGGGCTAGTTCGTGCATGCTTAAGGATGGACTGCTTGGCAAGTGGTAGAGGGATTGCGACGAAACCTAGGACACACCACTATGGCCGAATTCTTCTATTTGTGGCATGGAGTTGGCACCAGAGCACCAGGATGAGCTTGTGTGTCGTCAGCCAGCGGATGGGTTCTTCTCGGTGAGCTCATCGTACATGGCCTTCTTCGTCGGCATGGTTAAAGAGCCGACGTCCACTCGGATTTGGCGGTCATGGGATCCTTGTTCCTGCGAATTCTTTGTGTGGCTCATCTCTAGGAACCGATGTTAGGACAATGATAGGATGCAATGGCGTGGCCTACCTTTCCCAGCTTCCTGGCCTCTCTGTAATCAGGAGCCAAAAAAGATACATCACCTACTCCTGGATTGCGTGGTGGCTCGCGAGGTTTGGGCATGGGTTTTCGCTCGCTGGGGTAAGCTAGATTGGATACCTGCGGCAAATCCGTACTTGGTCAGTTGGTGGACCTCGCGACAAGGCCAGAGTTCCGTGCAACAGGACCTTTGGACTGCAACCATACTTGTCTTCTGGTGCATTTGAAGGCACCGAAATGATGTGGTCTTCAATACTGCTAGCCTAGCCGTACTAGCGATCAAGACAAAGTTCAACGAGGAGTTCGAGCGGTGGCACCTATCTAGGTATTTTCATACAGATAACTTTCGCTTCCCTGAGTTGGTGGAGTTGTGGTGGCAGTTAGGAGAGTAGGCTTAGACTCGGGGAGCTTCCACCCCATGTTGACAACATGAACTTGCCGCTTGCAGCGTGGCCTTGGGCTTCTTTGTCGTTTCTTCTTTGGTTTTTATCGTCGGATGGTTTCGTGTTTTGTAACAGATATTTGTACGGCTGTGTGCATCCTAGCTATGCAGAGGCCGGGTCTATTGCTTAAAGTAATAAAGTGCCCATTTTTGAAAAAACTTCCAAGGTATATTCTTGAAAAGTGTATCTATACAAATTTTAATGTGTAGGTATGTCTGAATTTAGATAAGCCTAGGGCACTTAAATTTAAACGGAGGGAGTAATTGATATGAAGTGTTATGTACCGTATTATCGGTGCATATTGCGTACATATATCTTATATTATATATGTTTTGTCGTTTTCAATAATTTTTTAGAGATCGAGTTGAGTAACACCACATCTGCCCACATAATTTTTTTCTATTCCCTCCATGAAGTCCCTATCTAGACAAGGATAAGTAAGTTATTTTGGGGTGGAGGGAGTAGAAATGTACTCATTCGTAAAACTATGTCACTAATATCGACTAAGATATATGTTGGTGGACTTAGTTTCCTGCCCAATTGCACATATAGTACAAAAATTTGGAATTAACTACCGTCTGTGAAATTGGAGTTTACCTAGAAGCTATACCCTGAACTATGCATGCCTTTGCATGTCAACTTCAAGAAGATCACTAGCTAGCTATCAACATCCATATGTCCCAACATAGGATCGGCAGATATATATGTTTCGCTGGCTCTGTCGGGAGATTTCTAACCTCCCCCGGGAGATCCCTACCTTGTTTCTTACTGCTCGTCTGTTAATTTCTTGGACCGGTTATTGATGGGGTCCAAATATATGACCAAAGCTTACTATTCTGTCATCTGGTGAGAACCAATAAGGGCCCACCGGCCTAGAACATGTGGACATATTCATACAGTGGCGGAGCTAGCTGAGGATGCGGGGTGGGGTGGACTAATTTTTGTTTCTTCAATGACTTTCAAAGGCTTGCACATCCGTCCGCTAGTGTGTTCATGCATGTTGTAGTGATAAATGGACTGCTTCACGTGAAACTCTTGGGCTTCTAACGTGTCCCCGGTGTGTATGCTTCCCAACTTGGATTACAGTTCCTGTCGAAATAGCAGTCCAAAATCTCTAGAAAACATTAAAAATTATAAACCAAGTCAGTGTAAAATGCGGAACTACGGAGCATTTTCATCCCAATCACCAAGAAACCAATTCACCATGCATGATCATGCACATCAAACTCATGATTCCAAGTTCTAAGTCCACACGCAAACTAGTAGGATTATCACATTAAACATATTCTTCCAGATACCTATATATCCTTAATCCCTTGATATAATGTTTACACTACAGTCAACTGCACGTAGATCACAAGTGAGCCTAGTTAATTCAGGGTCTTAATAATACAGACATCGTAAGATGTCACGATAGCTAGCTCATCCGAGAAACTGAGATCACATTGCATAAAATCTTATCTTTGCTGACCTAACCTTGTGTTTTATACTAATTTGACCAATCGGTAAGAGATTGGAATGGTTAGGGAGAGAAGATCTTTGACTAATCAAAAAGGGTAAAAGTACAATATGTAAACACACTTTGTGCAACCAATGAGTTAAGGGGTCACTGTATAATTAGATGATCAGCATAGTACCAAAACAATTTAAGCCCTTGCAGTTTGAATAGTGGTAAAAACTCGAAGTTGACGCCTGAAAAAAGAGCAAACCAACAATCAAATGATACAAGGACGGCAAGTTTATTTGATCTCTTGCATGATTGCTTGATGACCCCGGGATAAAACAGCAGTTAATTGCCTGTACTGATTTGCACAAAAGAAAAGGCCGCACCACTTGTAAAGTTACTAATCTCCCGTAGAGATTTTCTTTAAATGATATCCGGGTAGTGTGACCAAGACAGGTGTTACCATCAAGGGATTATACAGGGCATATGGAGTCAATAGTCAAGTTAAAAAAATTCTCCATTTGGCCAGGCCAAGTCAAGGAAGACAATGGTTCCCTAGAGGTGATAAGGCCAAGTCATTAGGTGAATCAGCAACCTAATTGTTCACGATGTACTTTTTACTAGTGGACAAGCTTGAACAATCCAATCCAGATATCTTGCTCCCTTTGGAAAGGGGATAATGAGAGGAGTAGTAAAAACTTATGACTGGGAAACGAAGTTGATCTTTCTGCTGGATTGGAGGATGCATCTACATCACCTTTTGTCCCTAAGTCCAGGCCAAAAAAAAAAACCACAATTTAGGTTAACTTAATGGACGATCTTATGGTTCACATCTGCCCAGAAATACTGTTATGCTTACTCCTACTCTCCACTTGTGCTGTTTTTAACAAAATAGCTTCCTCAATTACTTGTCTGCAAAATAGTAGAGTACTGCTTGAACTTTTATTGTGCTCTTGATTCGACGAAATGGCTTGAGATAAATAAGAAAACTAGTTTTTCATTTCGTTGGATCATGATGCCATGTATTTCTTGCAACATGAAAGTGACTCCAATAAAATTGTCTTGACACTTTGACAGACAAGTTCGTTGTTTGAAACACACGAATCTCCTAAAAATGAATTTCACAGAATTTCACAAGAACGTTGTAAATTTCGTGCAGATTAAAAGATATTATGTGTCGAGATACATAAGGAACATGGTAGTGCAGTTTGGAGAATACATTGCAGACAAGATCTAAAAATATCTTCGCAATGTGACACATGGTAATATCTAAAGAGAATTCTCAGTCGGCATGCGCTGGAATGACAATCGACTCTGCAGTTTTACTTTTTTTTTTTTTTCTTTACCTAGACAACCATGTACACATCGCTCTGCAAATAAAAGCACGATTCCTTCGCGTGCACCACAGCCTATTGCGAGATCCACTTTAACCAGCTGTACTGTTAGTTACCTCCAAGTTGCACAGATAAATTAAGTTTTGTTTGATGACAACGTAGAAAATGTCATAAAATTGTTTGTCGGCACTTCAAGTCATGGAAAACATTCAAGTGAAATTTGAAACAACAGAAGACAATTGATGTGTTGTTTTCTTTTTTGAACGGTTGCGTTGTCTGCGCTCCTAATAAAACTAGATATACCTTCAGTGAATAATTGCAATGCTTCCTTTACGTAATTTTTCATAAAATATGAAAACTTTAGAGACTTAAGTTACATCACCGAAAACTATTTTGAAATCTAGACTTCTAGGGTTGTTACCAAAGATTATGGAAAGGGAACGTGTATAGTTCGACTTCACTCTCTTTGGCGCCAAACACCAATCCCAACCCGCACACAAGTTCGGCACCAAATTGTGTCTCTTTCATTAAGGAAGATCACAGTACACCAACAATACATGGTAGAGCCATCCTCTTTGACACATGAGAAAACACTATATTCTTCTCTTTTTGTGTAATTCCATATAATCGACTTGTGTCTCCCGAAACCTCTTGTGTTATATCCGAGAGTTAGACAGTGGAACCTTGCAGAAGGCTAAAGGAACAATCTACTTTGTCGCCTACCGAGATAGTCGCGTGCGTAGGATCTAGCAGAGAATCACTAGCAGAGCAGCTGCCGTTGAGACACAAGTGGCTGCAAAGCCAGATTTTCGTACAGCTACCCCAACAAGAGCGAGGAGCCTATGATTATGCTGAGTACCTACCATGCAATGCAACCCAACTCTCCTTTCCATCCGACACATAAGCATACAAAATCGACCGGAAACCCCACTGATTGATAGCTAACAACTAGATGCATGTAGTCGTGCTGTTGCTGGTCTGCTTGTGAGCTATGCTTCTAATTGTTTCTAGGCACATGCCAGAATAAACAAGTTTTTTTTCTTTCGAAATGGTACTCCCTCGATGTGAACTATGCCAGAATAAACAAGCGGTACTCCCTCAATGTGAAGTATGCCTCTTCCACTATAGAAGAGCTCAACTAGGTTTTGGGTCTTAATTAATATAGTTCCGAGGGTGTAACTTTGGCCATTACTTCTCATATCATTGTGTTGGCAAACCACTATTTTGATAAAATAATGTAAATAGTTTTAAATGAAAATCTAGTGTACTACTATTTTAACTTATCATCTGATGACATATATTGTTGGTTAAGGACAACGTTTAGTTCAAGACACGTACTCCTTTCTGTGGATTAGCAGCTTTGGGTGTAGGTATAGCTCACGAAGACCAATATGGACAACGAGCTACCCGAATTCAGTAACCCGTCTGGTGACCGGCGATCTAGCCGTGTCTTAATGGAATACGAGTGTTCCATCTAAAAAAAAACACACCACTCAGATATCTATGAACGCAGGGAGCAACCGCTCCTTCCTTTCGTAAATACATGTCACTTAGATATTGACACGATCTCTAACATATATATTATTTGAAGTAACTTTTTATACTTATATGTTAGTTTACGAATTACACTAGCTTCTCTATGGAAATACCATGAAAAATATAATGATATATGTAAGTTCTAGTGACAATGTAAATTGTTTAAATGCATTAGTACTCGTTCACAACAGATTGGTACGTATTTATACAAACTACTGATTTTATTAGATTTGGTCCATACTTCAGACCTAGTAGATTAGACACCATAAATATTAAAACCATCAAAATTGTCGCTGAGATCATAATGTAAAATAGGTTTGAACACGTCAAAGGGGTTTCACGCACATGACATCCCACTAAGCAGACAAGAAAACAAAATAAATAAAATATAAAAATTGGGAAAATTGATTTGCTAACCTTTTAAAATAAAAATGGAAATAACATGAATCGGATAATCTAAAAGTTAGTCATGAACACTCAAGGAAAATTGATTTGTTAACCTTTTAAATTTTTCTAATGCGCATAGTTTTCTCTTAAACCATCTTGCTACAAAAAAACATTTGTGTAATACATTTTCTTGAACTAGATAACCCACAGTGAATTATTTGATTCTTACCTAATTTGTTTCGTGGTGGTCGAGCTACCAGCGTGTGTGTTTTGTTAAATAATTCTAGTCCTCTTGAGATGGCAGCACGCATGCTTATGAAGCCATAGAGCTGGAGTCGTGCCTACATAGTTCTATAGAAAATTATTCTTTTAGCGGTCTCCTAAACCTGCTCTATATTCATACTTTTGCCAAATATTGTAAGAGGGGCAACCAATTATTTTTTTCTTTCTACAAACCTTTTAAAAAAAGCGTGGAAACTCCGTCTACTAAACATGCATCAAATCCAAGCCTAGGATTTAAAATGACAACCAGCAATCAAATAATTGCAGAATTAATATTAAAATGATTCACTCAAAAATGAATCAAAATAAAAAATTTCAAATCATAACTAGAAAGTTTTTGATCGATTAAAGAAATCTACCACAAACATCACAGGATCCACAATTAAGTGGGAGATGAACAAAATATGTTTACATACGAGATATATTATGTTATCAAACACGAAGGGGCATGTCAAACAAAATTTATTGCTCCGATCGAACATGGTAGCGGACAATTTGGAAGCTCTAATATGATTGGACGTTGCTACACAGTGCCCTAGCACTGGTTAGTCTTACAGAGTGCCCCACCCAAAAATAGAAATAAATTAGTCTGACAACTCTTAAGTTTCTAAAAATAGAAAGTTCTGCTACCTGTCATTGCACGTGAAACATGTGACGTGCAAAATCAGCTACTTCTCATTTCACGGCTACGGACAGGGATTCAGTGACATTCAAACAGCATGGCACGTTGTGCCATGATCTCCTATCCACTCTACACTTTTCATCTAACGGCTGCTATCAATCGATCTAAAATTTTTGCTAAATTTGTCTTTTTTGCTGCGCCCAAAATACAAAATATTTTTGATTGAAACTTTCCGTACTTACAACATGATTCGTTGGCAACATGTATATTTTTTATTTTGAATTTTTGTGATGATTTTCAAAAAAAAATTAAAAATCATCAAAAAATTCAAAACAAAAAATGTAAGTATTACCAACGAATCATGTTGTAACTGCGGAAAGTTTCAATCAAAAATAATTTGTATTTTGGGCGCAGCAAAAAAGACAAATTTAGTAAAATTTTCAGATCGCTCGATTGCAGCCGTTAGATGGAAAATGTAGGGTGGATGAGAGGTCATGGCACAACGTGCCATGCTGTTTCAATGTTACTGAATCCCTGTCCCACGGCTACGTCCGAAATTCATGACGAAATCGATTCGTGTAAAAGTAAATACATCACGTGGTCGTAAATTCACATAAAAAAAACACATATGTCATCTAATTCACCTTGAGTTCAGAACAAGTTATGGTTCTAGATCAGTGGATGTACAAAAAAGAAAGAAAATACATCTAACACTGTCATCATTGGGGATGTAAAAAAACTGGAGTGAACCTACTATTCTTACATCCAAAACTAGGATGAACCAGATGCAGAATGTAGAAAAGGCAGAAAAATTACATCACCGCTACCATCATTCTGGATGTAAAAAATATTGAGAAATAGATCCAGCTTCAAAAAAATTACAACCAGAATTGTGGGAAGCATACTTTTATTACATCCTTCAATGTTCCTGGATGTAGAAGCTAGGGAGCCTGGGAGGAGCGGGAATTAACCGGAATAGGAGCAGCGGCGTGCTGGACCCCATCGGAGAGAGGGCCCAGCGGCTCGTGCGGTACGGCGCCAGGAGAGGGGGATCAGCGGCGCGCCCGACGGCGAGGCGAAGTCCCTTCTCCTCCCGACGGGCGACGGCGCTGGTGGGGGTGGCCGTTGGCTGCAGCGCGCTCGCGATGGTGGCGGCTGGCGGAGGCGGCCGACGGCGAGGCGAAGTTCCTTCCCTTCCCTACGGGCGACGGCGCTGGTGGAGGTGGCTGTCGGCGGCGGCGCGCTCGCGATGGTGGAGGCCGGAGGCGGCGCGCTCGCGGAGGTGGCGGCCGGCGGCGGCACGGGCGAGGAGGTGGCGGCCGGCGGCGTCGCGTTCGTGGAGATCCACCGGTAGCAGTACTCTATGTCGATGGAAGAAGAAGTCCTATGGAGAAGATAAGGTCGTTCGTGGTGGGGCCCAACTCAATATCTCCCACAGACAACCACACGTGAATCGGACGGAGGAAAAAGAGGGCACCGGCTAAGACACGATCGTGCCCAGGCACTTAATAGAAATTGGGAATATGATTCAGCAAGATATACTACCAAGGAACAAAGAAACGGTTACTACTCTCTATTTATTTAGAGATTAATATACATGCACTGGCTGGTAGTAAAGATCCCTCACGCACACATAATCTTACATGCGGATTTAATCAAACATCGATCGATGGAAGGAGGATGCGGTGCATAATCGCCCGTATTGCTTCAATCTGCTAATTAAGTTCACAGCCATAGCCGGATTCCCCTCCACCTATGCTGTATTTCGTTCCATTTAGCTAACTATGGCATGCAAAGGCGATGCACTTTTGTCTCTTGACGATGCAAGTAGATAGCTAGCTAACTTCTGTACAGTCTTCCGTGCTTGCATAGGCGATGCATGGAGTGTCTTCGGTCATGTGTCGGCCACGTCGGCTGGCTACACGCGGATGAGCGCGTGGGCACGCGGGCGGTGGTCTTGCTCCATAGCCTTGCGCTGGTCGGACTCCTGGCGCTGGATGCGCAGGTGCTCGTGCTGCTTGCGGATGAAGCTCTCGGCGCGGCGCAGGAGCTCGTCATGCGCCATCACCAGCACGTCCCTGGTGCGCCACCCCTGCTTCTCCGCAATCGGAGACGACGACGACGACGATGCTGCGCTCGGGTGCGGTGGCGACGGCGGCACCATCGAGGCCGACTTCCGCATCTCCTTCCGTGCGGCGACGGCCTTGTCGGCTGTGCGCCGCATCCTTGGCAGCTCTTCGCCGCCCCATGTCTCGCTCTTCGGCACCACCACCGGTCGCGCCACACCGCTCCGCACGATGGACTGCCACGCGGAGTCCATCGATACGTCCTCGGCGTCGTCGGGCTTGGCAGCGGTGGCGGTGGCGGCTGTCGGCTTCTCTTCCTCGCTGCGTTCCTTCTTGAAGATGGGCATGGGCTTGGCCTCCGCCACGACGGCTGCTGGCGGCTTTGCCTCGTCGGCCGACTTCTTGCGGACGCGGGGGCGGTCGGCCGGCCTCTTGGCCGTTCTTGCTTCCCGCGGCTGCCTCACCGAGTCCAGGACCGGCGCGACGACGGCGTCAAGAGCCGCAGCAAAGACGTCATGTTCGGACGATGGAAAGAGGTTGTCCATGGCTGCGGCTACGGCCGTGCCGGCGGTTTTGTGGTGGCGATTGGAGGTGACGAGCCAGATGATGATGACGTTGGCGGCGATCCATAGGAAGGGAGGGGACGAGAGGAGGTCGGAGGGGAGAGGCGCGACGGAGACGAACGAGGATGCGCCCACCGTGGCCGCCAGGAAGGCCACGATCACGGCGACCGGCGCTGCCTTGATGAGGAAGGAGCAGTTCATCTCCGGTAACAGGAGACTGCGAGCGAGAGGGGTGGTGGGCAAGCTAGTTGTGTAAGGAGGAGGGGAGCAATGGATGGATGGGTTCAGTCGTTTATATAAGCTGATCGAGGCGGCATGGAGTCGGTATAGCGACACTTATATATTTTTAAATCTATAGCGACACTTTTATGAAAAGCATAAAGCACGCTGAAGATATTTCTACTACATATTTCTCTGTCATGGCTAATTCCCATAAGTTGTACTAGTAATTTTTGCTAAATGTAAAGTGAATGTTAAATTAATTAAATAAAAATGGAGTGTGCATCATTTTGATGCAAAGAGACTGGGGATACAATCTCCTCATTCACTTTGGTAGGATTAGAAGGTTTGGGTTGGGAGATACCGTGGCGAGGGATCAAGTGATTCGGAGGTGAGAATCAAGCAAGCATCCCTAGAATAGAGAAATACCATGGACCTCAGCCGACTAGTGGGAGCGAGAATTATTGGCTATGTTTGGTGTCTCTTCCATCGATCATCCGGATTTAGGCCATATATCAGCAGATTATGGTTGTGTATGTCGTCCATTACAAAAAAATCCTCTAAGTGCATATGTGTACTCTATGATGATAAAGAAAAAGTGTGGTTATGAACCTGTTGAGATGACCCAAGAATTTTGTAGCTCCATTTAGGATAAGTCTCTGTTTTCATAATTTTTTTGTTAGTCAACTTAGTCAACATCGAAGCTTAGTTTGTTTTTGAATAATCAATAATGTGTTGCTATGTGCATCAACCGATGCAAGCCCAAAACCATCATTCATGTAAAAAGAACATTACATCCGTTGTATATATACACACTATAATACAACAATGGCAGGTGACTTTGTGTTTTACACCACATGTGCTAAATTAAGTGGCGCAAGCAACAAGTTAATATTTACGATCTTGAGATTAACCCACATATTTTACACAAGTAGCACTTGTTATGATTAAGCTGACTTTGTTTTAATATAAGTTAGAGCTGTAGAGCCGGAGGTGTTAAAAAACGAGAACAAGTAGTAGCAGGTTTAACCGTACTTGATACGGCATAGCTAGGGTCCGGTCAGTCAATACAATGCATACACACATAGCGATAGCGTGTTTTACCTGTGAATTGCTCGAAGACTAGCGATCGCTTCCGGAAAACACTATAAATCGGTTGGTATTGAAGCAGTCTACTATCGTAACGCGGACTTTTGGCTCTTGGGTGCAACGCACCCCCATAGACAAAAAAATTATAATAATTTACATAAGTTAAAAAAAAATTGAATCTTCCTGGAAATAGAAGATGATCAAGTTTGTACTCGTAAAAAAAAATGGTTGGACACAAAATGATTCCCATGGACACCAGGGCAAAAAAGACAAAATTATGACAAAAAAAAAGTGAATAGTACCTGGTCATGGGGCATTTCGAGTTTATTTTTTTTACCCAGGATACAATAAAAGTAATTTTCTAGGAAAATATTTTGTTTCAGGTACAATACCTGATAATCTTTGATTTCCAAAAAAAATTAAATTTTTTAAAACTTTTTTTAATATATTTTTTTATTTTTCCAAGTATAGGGGTGTGTGGCACCCGGGAGCCACTCTGTATTTCCCTCTACTATCGCTTGTATAGCTGCATTATTTAGGGAAAATCCTCGGATGAACCGGCTGGCATATGCTCCGGCCAGAACTCGCTCTACCATTGGCTAGCACAGAGATGGGCCCTGCCACAGCAGGTTGGAATTTTTACGATGAAGTCAACAATACAGACATGAATACACATAGATGGGACCCATCACAGAGGAGAGAGACGGGAGTGGGGGGACCAGTTTTCCCGTACCAGCTAAGGCACTCTCCCTCGCCAGCGACGTCCAACCCGTGGCCATCGGTGTCGGAGATGGCGTTCGAGCCCCAAGATCCGTCAGAGTATGTACAAAGCGGCGGCGACGGCACCGCGGAGGCGCTGGACCGTGCGAATGGAGGCGTGGACCACAAGTCCTCGCTGGAGCGCGCGACCAGATGCGCTGCCGTCAGCTGGTGCGAGCAGGAGGCCGTGGCGCTCTGCCGCGGGCGCACCGACCTGCTCGCGCACGCCGCGCGCCACCGCGAAGCTCCCCGTCGACGACCCTCCGTCTCCCACGCCGCCACCTTCCGGGCCGGGACGAGCAGGAGGCCGTGGTGCTCTGCTGCGGCCGCGCCGCCCTGCTCGCGCACGCCGCGCGCCACAGCGACTCTCCCCGTCGCTGCGGACAAGCGCGTCGACGACCCTCCGTCTTCAACGACGCCGCCTCCCGTCGCTGAAGCGGGTCCGGCTGCAAAGGCAGCAACAACGCACACCGGCCGTCGTCCTCGTCGACGAGGAGGAAGAAGTCGCCGCGTCGCACGCGTCGTCCGTCGTCAAGCACGATGCTGAATCAGCGCGGGAGGAGAAGCGGCGTGACCTGACCTGATGCGACGCAGAGGAGGCGACCTGCGACGGGCGGCACGAATCGGCTGTGCCAACCCCATCTCTGATTTGCAAGATCAATCGGTACACCACTGGAGCATCGACAGGCTGATCTTGCTTCTGCCGCTTTCGAAGCTCAGAGCGACGAGCAGTAGCCTGATGTAGCTGCTACAGTTACGGCTGTGGAGAAAGACGAGAGCTCGGGAGAGAGAGAGGTGGGAAGGGGACGGGTGTCACGAGTGAATTTCTCGTGCGGGGACCAGTATGGTTGTTGCCCATTTTTTACACACTCTCTGCCCACAAACGGGGCCCACACTCATGTATTCAGCTCTGATTACTTTCATGGTACAGAGAATACCTACCTTTAGTTGTAGACCCCACACATATTTCTGCACCAATCACATAACGACTTGACGCAGGTTCATATGCCGGCAGGTTCTATTCGTCCACTCTCATATACCATAAGAAACTGGAAACACGCATGATTCAGAGCAGGACTGGGGTGGAAATGGGACACACCCAGACGTCAGTTGCATGACGAGGTGTCCATGCACATCTGGTTGCCTGGAACCGGCTGATTGTTTAGAGAGATGTGGCTGCCTGCCTTGTCAACCAAGCATGATAGCTTCTCTTTTAGCTTCAATCAAGTATGATGGTTAGCACAAAGATACCCGTGACTTCACTGACTTTTGGTGCTTTCTTGTATCGGAAAAGCTCACTTTAGTGTCAGCATCTTGTTTATCGTCTCCTATCACCATGGAAGAAAACTATTTTCCCTGAGTGCGGCCGATCCGAATTTCGACAGTACATGCTGAAAGCACTGTTTCAGGCCAGAGATCCAGGAAAGATTCTCTACGTTTAACATAAGTGTGCTATGTTTGTAGCTGGATTTTTTCTTTTCTGTATTTTTTTCTTTGGCTGTGTGCATCCATATTGTCACTAGGGCGCTGCGTCGTTGCAGAGGCTATGTGTAATTGATATTTTTTGATAAAGGGAATATATTAATATCAAGAGATACCAATTACACCCAGCCTCTGCAACAACGCACCACCCTAATGGCACTACAGATGCAGACAACCAAAAAAAGGAAAAAAAACTATGAAACAAAAGTCCCGCTACAGTATCTCGGGCCTAACAACAGCAATGCATCCACCGCCATAACAACACCTGAATTACAGACTCTTCAAAAAACGACGCCTCCAAGAAGGAAACAGTGCTCAAGCACCGTCGTCGCCCGATCAAAGATCTTGGGTTTTCACCTGAAGATAGACCCCGCTCTCAAAACAATGCCTCCACCAAGGTCATTGCCAGACACAACCAGTTAAGGCCAGACCTTGGGTTTTCACCCTGAAAGGTAGGACTCTGCACTTCACCTGTGTTGTCGCCCCCACTTTCATACCGCTGTTGTGAAGCCCGGAACACCAAGCAAGCCCCTCAACAGCGCGGAGACTTGAACCTCCCTTAGCTAGTCCTCCCATCCGGCCTTCATGAAATTCTCTTCTTCCGACTTTCATCATGGATCCATAGTCACTTGATGTCAACACAGAAAAAGAGCTTCGCGCCGCTCCCTCCAGAACCAATCGGTCGGAATAAAAGCATGGGTGCACACGACCGAATACCTTCGATCCAGCAAACTCCACGCAAAGCACTGTTACATTCGCCGGCGGAGCCTTTGGGAACTCAACCCCCCGACCAGATCACGAGTCCAGGCCTCCGGTAGGTCCTCCTCTTCACGCAAGAGATGCCCTAGGACCGCATCCTTTATTCAGGTCGGATCCCCACGTCGGCGACCATCCCGGGCTGGCCAATCCAACCCTCCACCAGCGACACCATCGCCGGCTTCCATGCTCCTCCATCTCGCCGCTGGATCGCGGTGATAGATCAAGGATCCACCACCACCAACCGCAGGCCGACCCTCTCCGACGAAGAAGAGGGCCACCTCTTCCGTCGAACCCAAGGCTACTGCCCCGGGCGCCCTCGTATCGCGGAAGAATCCCGAGATCGCCTCCATGCACTGACGAGAGGCGGGGGGAGGGCATGGTGCAGACCGAGGGCCTGGCCGCCGCTCACCCAGCCCCTGCTGGAGTGCTGCGGGGGAGAGCCGACGGAAGGAGGGAAACAGGCCGCCACCACCCAACCCACCCGCGCCGGCCGGTCCGCCAGGGGACAGCCGCCGGGAGGAGGGGGCCACAGCGCACTTCGCCCATCCCATCCGATCTGCCCCTGCTCCGCCATGCGTCGAGGAGGTGGGATCCGGCCGCCGTTCATCACGCAGCGACGAGGAAGGGCCCCCGCCGCCGCCACGCCCCGAGGGTCTTTGCCCCGGCGGCGATACCGGCAATGGCGGCGGCGGTTAGGGTTGGGTGCAGGAGGGAGGGAGGGTCAGTTGATATCTTAGAGTGCAAACAGAGATGCCAAGCTTTGCTCGATCCGCCTCGTTTCATTCTTAAAATGGGTTAGGTTAATTATTACATTTCTTAGAAATTAGTCTAGTCTATATTAGATAATATACTTTCGCAGGCTTACGAGGGATGCCGCCTGTGCATAACCTAGGTGCCAGCACTAGTAGAAATGTAAAAATGCAGTAAACAGAACGCCCACAACGCTAAGAACTCGCGTCACGTTATTAACAGTAATTTTAGCAGACCAACGTGGGGCGATTATTCCAGGGTGTAGCTTTAACCCACGTATGCTCCCAAGAACATGGGTTTGTCTGGTCCGAGCTAGTGGTCAGTCAATGCAGGCCCAAAGTCGGAGCCTGCGTCCTCGTCGTCGTCCCTGGTTGCTTATCTTATTGATCTCATTGCAGGTCTCGATCAGCTGGCTTATCCGTTTGCCGGCGCTCCCCGAGCACTCACTAACCCTTCTCAAAGAAAGAAAAAGGAAACCAAAAAAGCGCAAGCAATTGAGTAAACATCTCACTTATTCCTGTGATGAGACATGAGCGTTGCCACGGCCTCGCGTTCTATTGGCCGGGGCAGTTCGACGCACATGGCTCCACGGCCTCGACCTACCCTACACCTCCCACTAACAGACGAATAAGGTCAGCATTCTGTAATCCATCGCCTTGATTTTCATTTACCTGGATTAGTAAGCAGAAAGGACTAGTAAGAATGTGTTGGCAATAAATAAAATTATGCTCCTAATTATCTATTTGAGTCAAACCTCACTGGTACTTGTAGTTTTTTTTTTCCTCGAAAAGAAGTTTGAATCTCTGCCCTTTGCATTGAAATGATGCATAAAGTCTTTTTTATCCTATTATTCAATAAACGATGATAAAACACATACATTGATTAACCCAAAGTGAGTTTTCAAGTGGCCTCTCCCGCTACACCTACAAGCTCGATCACTACTATATATCGGCCCTTTACATACGGCTGAATTGACTTGTCGCACACGGTAAACCTAACCGTCACAAGGTGAGGATGGACCATACGCAAAAACATAGCACATGGTTTCCAAAACCGTGTGCGACGGGGTCCAGTGTTGCACCCTGTTCATTACATGAAATCATGTGTGATTGGCTGATTCGTGACCCACGGTGCTCTCTATTCGACCATTAGCAGATTGGAAGATCACAAACGTTGTCGTTAATTTAGGCTTATGACAAAGGGTTAACCTTGTCAATGCCTATAATGATGGATTTGGGTTTGTAGGAAGGAGAACGCGGGCGAGATTGTATTATGCAAGATCTAGGGTTACAAGGTATCACGTGTGGTTCAATCTGTCTCCCTAGGTGGCTCCTCCTAAGCCTTTATATATACTAGGCTAGGTCTCAGATTCAACCACGAGGAGTAATTACATCGTATAAGTCGGTCACCTAATATGGGCCTAACTTTCCTATGCTGATATGTATTGGGCTTCGACTCCATGTCCGTTTCCTCATGGGCCTCCGCCTATTTCTTCCTAAACTTAGTACATAGATGGTAATACTAAGTAGCCGATATGGTATACGTTTGTTTTAACTAGCTGTTTGGTTTCTATCAGCATCGCTGAGTTTCATATATGCAACAAGCAATGCCCAACTGTCCGCAGTAGCCCATAACTCAACATTGCATTCACAAGAAAGTAGATAACTCATTTATATTTGATTGTACATTTCATACACCACATGTACACATGTATTTCGACATGGATTAACTGCTAGCTATAGAACGAGAGTTCTACAGAAATAGTTCTTGGTTACGCCGTTGCCTCCATGCAACATAAGGTTCTATTATAAATGGTCAACCTTCATTGAGAATCTTCAGTGCTCTTTTCATCACCTTTGTGATATTCTTGCAACACTGCATAAGGCACTCTTAACTTAAAAAAATGTGTTATGCAGTGCACCAAAACATCGCAATAGCAACGATTTGCAAATCCTTATGAAAAGATGTCGGTATATCATCCGAAACAAACTGCCCAAACAAATATTTGTAGTTAGAATATGAACATACCAAACACATGATAGCTAGACTTAAACTGATTAAGAAGAAATGATTTAGGGTCTTACTAATTCGGAGTACTCGGAGTGAACAGGAGACACCATTGGCCTCAATCAGCCAATCAACTTCTTATGCAGTCTTACCAAAATACAATCCATGTTATAGGATGATAGCTATAGTTAATTATAGGAAATAGATTGGAGAAATAGTAATGTGTAGATCTAACACATGAAAATAATTGTACTTACACAATGGATCCGATGAAGCTATGCTATACACATGAACATATAGATCAAACAATACACAATGACATAAGTGGTGAAAAATCCTACTGTTTAACAAAGCAATTCAATCCAGTTAGAACATGGTGCATCCCCTAGCTAAGATTAGATCCGGCAATGCGTACAAAATAATATATAGAACATGGTACCTTACACATGAGATCACACAACATCCAGGCTTATTCTAATGAAACCGGCCTTGCTAATTGTGGCAGTGATTAAGAAAACCGAAACTCACCGATCCTAACACAATATTCTAATGGACCCGGCCTTGCTAACTATGTTATGCATTAGATCCATGATCAACTTAAACAAAAAACACAAGAAAGAACCTATACCTCCGACGGTGGGGGTGGCGAGGACGAGACAGCTTGATCGGCGGTATCGGAGTTTGACGGCGAGGTTTGGCCGATGCGATCATGAAGAAGCCCGCGGAGATGTCATCTCCGTTCTGGCGAGGCGGGACTGTAGAAGCTAGGTAGCAGCTTCCGCCATACCGACCAAGTGCTCAACGGGAGCAAAGTGACCTGCATTTTTCTAAATCTGGATTGGTGGCTGTCGTGGAGTGAGTTCGGACGGGGACCTGGTGGTCCTTATATATCCAAAAAAAAAAATATGTTAGGGTTGCGTTTGATGGGCCCAAATGGGCCCCTAACCACACACGGTTTGCAACAAGAAAAACCGTGTGCGCTATATATGTACCTTCGCATACTTCAATTTATCGTCTTTGGATGATTTAAGCACAACGTCAGCCCATGAGCCCTCGATTTGGTTAGATCCGTCGAAATAAAGATTCCAGTATGGCAGATCTGGCACAGATGTAATCTGGGCCACTCAGTCGACAAGAAATTTGGCTAGAACTTGTGTCTTGATTGCTTTGCGGGGTTGGTAGTTGATCTTGAAGATGGCTACCTCAGTTTCCCACTTGGCTACTTGGATGGTTGCATCGCACTTCCCATAAACCGAAGACATGGAAGCATCGGTCACCATTGTAATCCTCTGTTATGAGAAGTAGTGTCTCAGTTTTCTGGCCATGAAGATTACTCCATATGCCAGCTTCTAGTAGCGAGGGTAACATTGCTTAGACTCAGCACCTCGCGGAGGTAGTAGGTTGGCCGGTGTACTGTGTATGCTTGAACTTCTTTACCACCACGACGACGCTGACCACCCTGTTGGATCCAATGATATATAGTAGCATAGGTTCAAATATACATGGGGCTGCCAGCTAGTACGTGATAGCATGCAAGACACACGTCCGTTGGGAACCCCAAGAGGAAGGTTTGATGCGTACAGCAGCAAGTTTTCCCTCAGTAAGAAACCAAGGTTATCGAACCAGTAGGAGTCAAGGAACACGTGAAGGTTGTTGGTGGCGGAGTGTAGTGCGACGCAACACCAGGGATTCCGGCGCCAATGTGGAACCTGCACAACACAATCAAAGTACTTTGCCCCAACATAACAGTGAGGTTGTCAATCTCACCGGCTTGCTGTAAACAAAGGATTAGATGTATAGTGTTGATGATGATGTTTGTTTGCGAAGAACAGTAAAGAACAAGTATTGCAGTAGATTGTATTTCAGATGTAAAGAATGGACCGGGGTCCACAGTTCACTAGTGGTGTCTCTCCCACAAGATAAATAGCATGTTGGGTGAACAAATTACAGTAGGTCAATTGACAAATAAAGAAGGCATAACAATGCACATACATATATCATGATGAGTACTATGAGATTTAATCAGGGCATTACGACAAAGTACATAGACCGCTATCCAGCATGCATCTATGCCTAAAAAGTCCACCTTCAGGTTATCATCCGAACCCCTTCCAGTATTAAGTTGCAACAACAGATAATTACATTAAGTATGGTGCGTAATGTAATGAACACAAATATCCTTAGACAAAGCATCGATGTTTTATCCCTAGTGGCAACAACACATCCACAACCTTAGAACTTTTTGTCACTGTCCCAGATTCAATGGAGGCATGAACCCACTCACTACAAGAAAAGTTGCCATGGCCGACGAAGTTGAAGTCGCGCCGTGGTTGCTGGTGTACCATGGCCGACGATTTTGGTCCCTCCGTGGTGCATGTCAAAACTTTTTTTTCTCGTTTTTGAGGCCACCTAGCCCGACGAAAGCGGCCAAAACGTCGCGTATGGTGGCCCGGGACGTGGTGCATCGCGAATTCTCGGGTTCGCCGGCCGAGTCAACGCAAATCCGCACCGCCGAGGGATGTAGGGCCCGGATGGCAGCCTCTGCGGCATTGTTTTTTTCTCGATCGCGCCATCTCGTTCAACGTTCTCCGATCGAGCCGTTTACGATGCGGGATCATGGGTCCCGCATGTCATCCTCTATGAACCAAAATTCTTTCTATTCTTGGATTTTTTTGACCCCCTGATTTCTGGCTACTTCCTTTTTCTTTTGATCCCTTGCCGCCTTGGAAACGTTGAGACCGCTGCTGCTAAATGGGACCCGCATGTCATCCTCTATGTACTATAAAACTTTCTTTTCTTGGAGTTTTTTTTGGCACCTCAAATTTGGTCACTTGCCTTTTTCTTTCGATCCCCTGCCGCCTCTCAAACGGTGATACCGCTGCTGCTAACTCGGGACCCGCATGTCATCCTCTATGTACTATAAAACTTTCTTTTCTTGAATTATTTTTGGCTGCTCATATTTTTTCACTTGCC
>NC_061511.1:132382010-132396627 GCF_022539505.1 Lolium rigidum
GCATAAATACTCCCTCTTGGAGTCACAAGTATCAACTTGTCCAGAGCCTCTACTAGCAACGGAGAGCATGCAAGAACATAAACAACATATATGATAGATTGATAATCAACTTGACATAGTATTCAATATTCATCGGATCCCAACAAACACAACATGTAGCATTACAAATAGATGATCTTGATCATGATAGGCAGCTCACAAGATCTAACATGATAGCACAATGAGGAGAAGACAACCATCTAGCTACTGCTACGGACCCATAGTCCGAGGGTGAACTACTCACACATCGATCCGGAGGTGATCATGGCGATGAAGAGCCCTCCGGCGAGATGATTCCCCTCTCCGGCAGGTGCCGGAGGCGATCTCCTGAATCCCCCGAGATGGGATTGGCGGCGGCGGCGTCTCTGGAAGGTTTTCCGTATCGTGGCTCTCGGTACTGGGGTTTTCGCGATGAAGGCTTTAAGTAGGCGGAAGGGTAGGTTTAGGGGCGACACGAGGGCCCCACACGCCAGGGCCGCGCGGCCAAGGCCTGGGCCGCGCCGCCCTGTTGTGTCGGCGCCTCGTCGCCCCACTTCGTAATCCTTTCGGTCTTCTGGAAGCTTCGTGGAAAAATAAGACCCTGGGCGTTGATTTCGTCCAATTCCGAGAATATTTCCTTTGTAGGATTTCTGAAACCAAAAACAGCAGAAAAACAAGAATTGGCTCTTCGGCATCTCGTCAATAGGTTAGTGCCGGAAAATGCATAAAAATGACATATAATGTGTATAAAACATGTGAGTATCATCATAAAAGTAGCATGGAACATAAGAAATTATAGATACGTTTGAGACGTATCAGTACGCACTTTAGCGTGACATCTTCCTCGTCTGTCTAAACAATTTTGTTGGACTTTTTGAAGTGTTGATAGAGAGGCAAGGCCTTCTCACCAAGACGACTGATGAACCGATTAACGACAACGACACAACCGATTAATTATTGGACTCCTTCAGACATGTAGGCCTCGTAATTTCAAGAAGCTCTCGGATATTTTCCCGGTTAACTTCAATGCCTCTATAAGAAACAATGAAGCCAAGCAACTTGTCGGCTGGCACCCCAAAAATGTGTACTTGGGATTCAACAACATCCAGATTTTTCTCAGGTTACCTAACATTTCCTATAAGTCGGTAATGAGGTCACTTTTGTTATTGGACATGACCGTGATATCGTCGATGTAAGCATGGACATATTGCGACCTATCTAGTAGTGTAGAAAACATTGGATACAACTCTGATACATGGCACATGCGTTCTTCAGCCTGAAGGGCATAATAAGATAGCAAAAGTTTCGATAAGGTGTGATGAATGATAATTTGAGATGATCCACTTCCTTCATCTGGATCTTCTGGTAGCAGGAGTACACATCTTGAAAACACAAGAGTTCCAACCTGGCCGTTGCTTCAGTGACTAGATCGATACGAGGGAGGGGAACAGATATTTGGGACAAGCCTTATTCAAAGCCGCGTAATCGATGCATATTGTTAATTCAATAGTTTCCTTTTTAGGTACAGTCACAAGATTTGCTAGCCACTAATTGTGTATGACTTCTTTAATAAAGGCTTCAGTTTGGCGTCGTGCTATATCCTTGCCTATGGCGCGCCATCTTTCACGAACGAAGCGTTGAATAGTCTATTTAACTGGCTAAGCATTGGGATAGATGTTGAGAGAGTGCTCGACTAGTTCCCTAGGTACACTAAGCATATCAGTAAGTTTCCAAGTAAAGATGTCCCTATTTACAAGGGGGAACTCGATGAGCGCACTTTCCTATGCTTGGTCCAAGTTGGGACCAATGGTGTCTAGCTGGGAGGTGTCGCCCTTGACTAGGTCAACCATGTTGGTTTCTTTAGTTACCTTAAATGCCAAAGCAAGTTCAACAACCTGCTTCTTTGTAGTCAACATGGGATCAATGTATGATGCATCTCAAATATATCTACTTTTCAAAGCCCTTTGCTCAAAGATTTTCTCTAGAATCTCACCATACTTGGATAAAACTGCTGAACCTCACGTTGTTTTTAGCAAAAGTTTTCTTTCTGTCTATTTTCGCTAGAAATAAAATCGGGAAAAAATACCACAAATTTTTTTCACCAAAATAAGGGACCTCAAGCTTTGGACCAGACGAGAGGGGCCACTAGGCCCAAAAGAAAACAGGTGGCACACCCCCTGGCATGGGCGCACCACCAAGGCCCTTTTGTCCCTCGAGCATCGTCTCGCCTCCTCCCTTCGCGTGATGCCTTATATACCCTAAAAACCTACCTTGATAGAGGCACAAAGAATTTCACAAAACATAGCGTCGCCGAGACCACAATCTTCATTTCGGCGGTCAGATTGATCCTACTCTCCACCCATGAGAGAGGGATTTTGAGGGCTTCTTCATCATCACCGCCACCAACGTCATTACCAATAACCATGGGCTCACTCTCCATCACCATGAGTGAGTAGTTCCCTATAGGCCTAAGTGGTGGATGGGGTTTTGATGAGATTGATCATTTAATTATCCATATGTATCAAGATTTGAGGTGTTTGTCTAGAGGATATTCATGTATGAGTGTTGGTACACCCTTGCAATGTTTAATGCTTGTTACTAGGGCCTGAGTGACATGATTTCAGTACTGAAACTATATTGTTTTATCATATATATGAGATTGGTATCTATTTCCAAGGTGTACTTCTTATTGTTATGTTGACCCTGCGAATCACTAAGGTGGTAGATAGAAAAAAAATAAGGGGAATATGTGATAGTTCAGGGATATTGTGTGTTCATGAAACTTAATGCTTTGTCCGGGATATTCAAAAGCATAGAACTTAATTTCTTGTAGTTCCAAGTTGGCCCCGGTAAAATGGGCAAGTAGGATAAAAGATGGTATACAAATTCTCTTTGTTAGTATGATAGCTATATTTGGATCACACACCTACACACAACTGAATTAGAGATGGATGTTATGTTACTTGGATTACATTATATGATCAATATAACTAATACAAAACCCCACTACTAATTCATGCCTATGCTTATAGCCACTGAAATTTACATAATACTACCGGTGAAAACTGGAAATTTGTTGCTGCTATTTACTTCTTATGTTTACTGCTTTCAATCAACTGCTATAAAATCACTACTTGCTTTGTCAGTTTATTTATATACATGTGTGGTTGAGAGTGGAGCCTGAATTTCTAAAGTCTTATTTGATATTCTTGAGTTCTCCTTCAGTCGAACTATAAATTTGGGTAATACTTCCCATCGAAGATTTCAGGGATTCCCCTATACTTGTGGGGATCAAGACATTTCTGGCACCATTGCCGAGGAGCCTAGATTTATTGGTAAGACCACTTGTTATCATTTACTTGGTGCACTTATTTGTTTCTCATCATGGGAAAGACTAAGGAACCTACTAAGAATAATATTGTGCCATCCACTAAAGGGGAGATACGAATCTGCCTTCTAGGCCACATTTTTCACCTACTGCTGCTACTCCTGCTACTAAAAAGAAGGCTACTATATCTTAGAAAATTCACCATTATCTATGATTTCTACTAGTAACGAAAGAGATTTGTTGGATGTTTGTAAAGATAAAGAGGGGATGCCTAATTTATCTAAGCCCTTGTCTAATGATGAAATAGAATATGAATATAAAGAAGATGAACCTTATGATGATAATGATATTGCACTTAGTCCTAAAATAACATACTCTGAAGAAGATATTCCCTTTACTGAGGCTTTAATGAATATTGATTTAGATGATTTGGATAAATTTGAGGCTAGTCTGAGTTCTTGTTTAGGAGATTTATTCCACGTGCTAGAGAAATTGAAGCGCCTGCAATATACATTAAAGATAATTATTATGAGTTCGATGTTGACCCTGAGAAAATATAATAGGCTAAAGAAATTAAGTTTTATGGTAGATAAGAAGAACTTCCATATGAAACACTTAATAAACCTTAATGAGCTAGCCAATTTATTTGGTAATATTGAAATCTAACAAAGCTATTACTTCTTGAAATTGTTTCCTTTCTCTGTAAGAGAAAAGGCAAAATCTTGGTATAATTCTTTAGCACCAAACTCAATCACTAGAAAAGAAGCATACATTTAATTATTTAATTTTTAATAAATATTTCCCTGCTAGTAAAATACATGCTATGGTTGCTGAAATTAGTAACTTTGCTCAAGGTAAAGAAGAAGGTATTCCCCAAGATTTTGGAAGGTATTGTGCCCTGAGAGAAGGTGCCCATCACATGGTCTAAAAGATAACCAATTACTTGACATATTTTATAATGGGCTAACTGAAAGATCTAGATCTTATCTAGACAGTGTTGCAGGTAATATTTTTAGGCATATGACTGTGGATGAAGCTAGAGAATTATTGAATAATATTCATCAGAATTATAATGATTGGCATATTGAAGAAGAAGAAGTGACCAATAGTAAGAGAGACATTCTTGAATTATCTAATGAAGACATGAAAGAAGTTTCAAGGTCTATTAAACAAAAGGGTTTTAAAACTTCTCACATGAAGAAACTTTCTGAAATGGGTATCAAGCTTTCTATTAATGAACCATGCTTTCCTATCCAAGCACATGCTATATGTTCTGGTAAAGGTATGTAGAGGTATCATTTCCCACTGAATTGTCTTATGTTAATGGTTTAAATAATTCTAATTATGATCAAAGATGCTTTGAACATGATATTGAAAGGGATATAATGAAAAACTCTGGTAATATAGAAATTATTCATGAAGGATTGATATTTGGTGTAGATTCTCTTAAAATGACTGTTAAACAGTATCATATGATGAATAATCACTTGGAACAAATGATTTCTCTTCAAAATAAGTTATATGAGAAGCTTCCTGCTGAGAAGAGGCAAGTTTGTGTAGTTAATACTAGAGGAGGATCAAGCAATCGGGACCCTGATTATCTTGAGGGACATCCAAAGAGAAAAGAGCAGAGGCTCGTAAGAAGAAATCTTTTGCAAGAGAAACCCCCAATGAAAGTTAAGAAAATGAGAATTCTGAAGATCAAGAGAATGATATATCTATTTATGATGCCAAAACTGAAGATGATAATAATGAAGAAGATATGGAAATGTCTCAACCACATGAAGAACCTCCTGAAGATGGTGCTAATAAAGAACATGTGCCTATAATAAGTCAAGATCATCAAACCTCCAAGGAGAAAATTAAGAAGGCTCCACTTCAACCAAAAAGTAAAGAAACGGATCCATGGGCTCATAAAACCATACCATATCCCCAAGAAGTACTGCAAATTTTAGATAATGAAAGGTTTGAGAAGTTTATTGAATTGATAACAATCTTATACTTACAAATTAATCTTTTTGATGCTATTAATATTCCTCCCAATTCTAAATATATCAAAATACATTGTTAATAACAAGAGAGAAAAATACCTAATGAAGCTATTACTACCATGCTTGCTGGCTATTTTTTAAGGGAAAGTTACCAGAAAAGCGTGGAGATCCAAGTATTCCAACTATTCCATGTACAATTAAAAATACCTATGTGAAGTATGCTGTATGTGACCTTGGACCAGGGGTAAGTGTCATGCCATTATCTCTTTATAAGAAGCTCAACTTAAATAAGTTAGTTCCCACTGAGGTTTCACTTCAAATGGCTGATAAATCTACTGCTATTCCTATTGGTATGTGTGAAGATATTCCTATTTTTATTGCTAATGTGGAAATCCTTACAAACTTTGTAATATTAGAAATGTTTGAAGATGATAACTTATCTATTATTCTTGCTGGACATTTTCTAAATACTGCAGGGGCTGTGATAAATTGTACTGAAAGCAAGGTTACCCTCCATGTAAAAGGGAAACATCACACTATACATTTCTCGAAGAAAAATTATGTTGAGTTACCAAAGAAAATTGACAATGTTGTTGAATCAAGGGTTCTAAAAGTTGGAAGATTTGAAATACCAATTCCTACTCGAAAACCAAAGTATCAAAGATAAATGGTTGGAATAATTCCAATCCATTATGAGGTACCCTGGAAATTTCCTTTATTATTATAAATGAGTCATTGTTTCTATGTTTATCATAGTGATAATGAGACTTGATCAACCTCATTCTTAACGTGATAATGACAAGATTTTGATTCCCATTAAATATTGCTGCATTAGTACCAAAGTTATTTGCATTATTTTAATTAGTATTGAATTCCTTTAAATATTTTCTGCCTGTTTTTAACAGTTTTTGAGTTCTGAAAAAATTTACACAGAAAATGTTCTCCAAAAATCACCAAAAAATCCCCAGGTCATTTTTCTGCACAGAGAATCCACGAGGCAAATGTACAAGGCAAAACAACAAACATGGGAGAAAAGGGAGATGGTGGCGCGCCCCTGCCCTAGGCGCGCCACCTAGGCTTGTGGGGCCCACAAGGTGAGGTAGGTGGGGGGGGGCAAGCTCCCACGTTCTTCCCCTAGAATTAGAACCCGATGAGGTACCACTAACAAAATTCATCTGCTCCTTTGTTGCGCAATGTTCAATCTCCAAATTTGGGAAACTATTTCCAAATCCCTTTGGATGAATTACTCCTTGGTATATGACTCCTCCACCCATCCAATTTATTTTTTGTATCATAGTTTATACTTTTAGGAGAATGCTTCTCTTAGTGTCACATATTATGCTTGATAAATCCATGGATTTGCAAATTTTAGGTTGTAATAACTTGTAGTTTTGCTTGGTAGAGCTTATGTGAGTACTTTTAAGTGGATATAACTTGCTAAATCTCATTATTTATTGGTTTGTGATTAAGGTGCTGAAAGGTTTCATTACCCATGGGTAAGGGAAAATGACTCATTAGTGGGTTGAGGTCAAGGAAGATCTCTAGGGTCTCTATTAACCTTGACGATGAACATCAATGGGAAGATGATATGATTTTCAAGGAGGGTGGATTACAAGTGAACACTACAAGATGGCAAGATCCATGTATGTTGAATGTGATGCATATAAAGGAAGATTTCAACCTCTTCTTGGAGAAAACAATGTTAGGAGGATTTGCAAGCCACCTACACAAGACTTATGCTAAGATAAGTCGTGAATTCCTCGCCACTTTCAGGTTTGTGCACACAAAATAAAAGGTGGGGAAGAAAGGTAAAAGCATTCTTCGCACCATTGATGTTAAATTTGTTATCCTTAGAGGAATTTTGCAAAGCTATTGATGTCCCTAATGTTGGGAGTTGGATTTCTTCCCAAAGCTTTGCAAAATTCTCACACATCAATAGCACAAGACGGGAATGAGGGAATGCACATGTAGCACCTAAGCACCACCCCGGAGAAGGATCTTCTTCCCAGTGGGGGAATGAGAGTGCTCCTTCAGAGTGGGCACAGTGTGCGCAGCAAGGACCCTACTATGGTGATGGATCATATGGTTGTGGGCCCGAACCCCAACTACCATGGCTACTAGCTTCACCCCAAGCTTGGGGGAGTACGTTTTCTTCCCCTCAACTACATTGTATATGGTCATGCTAGCTTTGTTTAAGTTGATTGGATTGCAGTTCTTGTTATTTTACAATTTGAAAAACCCAAAAATATTTCTGTTTTATCCTTTACATGATGTTTACTTTTAGCAAAAACCCAAAGATATATTTGTTTTAGTAAAACATTGAAAATAGAGTAACAAAATCTGCATGATGCTGCCCACCGTTTTATTTTTCGTTCTTCACCTGTAGCTCTGATTGGGCTAATAATTTGGCAGAAATTATAACTTTTCACCCCCACTCACAAAATTTGCTAAAATTCTTGGGATGTTTAAGTATGACAAAACTTGGATACATAGCTGCTGGAATTTGTTGGCAGATTTTGATTTTCATCGCTAAAAGTGGCTAGTTGAACTTCCAAATGATCCAAAATGAATGCTATAAATATTTATGGATCCCAGCAACCATAAACCACCATATTGATATCATTCTATTAATATTTCTACTGTAGGGAATTATGCTTTGAGTGAACCAAGTTAAAATTCCTTAACTATATATGTGAGAATATTGTGCAGCTCAAGTTGGGAGAGGAAGAACAATAATAATGGTATGACACCTTTGTTATATTCATATATGGAATTTAACGACAGCAAATACTTGTGCTTTATTTTATCAATACTTGGGGAAGCGATATTTGAAGTTTACTATGTTTATGTTCTCCTCGCTATATATGATCCAAACGAGATATTATTGAGGAATACTACTTGTACTTGATTGAGAGATAGTAGCTTTGAATAAAGGTCTATGCATCCCATTATGCGTGTTATTGCGTACTTGGCACATATTCAATGCTGAATAATATTTCTATGTGTCTTTAAATTATGAAGGTTGATATCCGCGTGACGGTTCAGTCTTTTAAATGGTCAACCTTATAGTTGAAGCATATATAAGTCGGCTGATAGTATCTTTACTTGAGAAACCAACCTCCTGCTAGCCTTTGAACCAATGAGACACCACTTAGAGAAAGGAAAAAAGGAAAAAAAAAGAAAAGATGAAGAAAAAGAAAAGGAATAGAAAATAAAGAAAACGAGAAGAAGAGATTGAAACTAAGAAAGGGCTAAAAATAAGAAGTGCCCAAAGTCAAATCAAAGAAATGCCATTACACTCCAAAGTGGAAGAACTCTTTCCATTCATAAGGTGTTAAAGCTAAGAAGCGAACACCTAATCCACTTCCACTTTATCCTTTCGTCAACTAAACATACTAGCTACTGACTCATGTATGAGTCTTCTATGAGTGTTTAGATGTTAAAGGACTGGAAGGATACGTCATCCTCCCATTATTTGGTTTGCAATGCAAGCATAATGAAATTACTAGTCAGCAACTGAAGGAATCAAACATCTCAAAAACCTTGCTCATGATTCAATCAAATGTGATGTGAGAATTTTGGTTGTTTCTACTATCAATTAATCACGTCCAAATAGTGTTTCCATATAGTATCTCTTTTTGCACCATGCATAGATAGAGAACATTAACATAGTAGATATTTAGTATCACTTTACCATTCATTGATGAAGCTATGTATTAGATACTTGCCATGTTAAATTGATTATGCATGCATAGAGAAAAGTCAAAGTCTTTTATCGCTTATGCGCTACGCTTGAGTTGTTTAGGGAAAAACAACTATCTAAGCTTGGGGAGTTGATGCATCTGAAATATATCTACTTTCCCGAGCACTTTGCTGAAAGATTTGCTGCGGAATCTCACCATACTTGGACAAAACTGCTGAATCTGACTTTGTTTTTAGCAAAAGTCTTCTTTCTGTCTGTTTTTGCTGGAAATAAAATTGGGGAAAAATATCACGGAAGTATTTCACCAAAAGAAGGGACCTGGAGCTTTAGACCAGACGAGAGGGGCCACGAGGCCCAAAAGAGCACAGGTGACGCGTCCCCTGGCCTGGGCGCACCACCAAGGCCATTTTGGCCCTCGAGCATCGTCTTGTATCCCCCTTCGCGTGATGCCTGATACGTCTCCGACGTATCGATAATTTCTTATGTTCCATGCCACATTATTGATGATATCTACATGTTTTATGCACACTTTATGTCATATTCGTGCATTTTCTGGAACTAACCTATTAACAAGATGCCGAAGAGCCGATTCTTTGTTTCTCGCTGTTTTTGGTTTCGTAAATCCTAGTAACGAAATATTCTCGGAATTGGACGAAATCAACGCCCGGGGTCCTATTTTGCCACGAAGCTTCCGGAAGACCGAAGAGGAGTCGAAGTGGGGCCACGAGGGGCCACCACCATAGGGCGGCGCGGCCCGGGCCTTGGCCGCGCCGACTCGTGGTGTGGGGCCCTCGTGTGGCCCCCACGCTGCCCTTCCGCCTACTTATAGCCTCCGTCGCGAAACCCCCGATGCGAAAAACCACGATACGGAAAACCTTCCGGAGACGCCGCCGCCGCCAATCCCATCTCGGGGGATTCACGGAGATCTCCTCCGGCACCCTGCCGGAGAGGGGATTCATCTCCCGGAGGACTCTTCACCGCCATGGTCGCCTCCGGAGTGATGAGTGAGTAGTTCACCCCTGGACTATGGGTCCATAGCAGTAGCTAGATGGTTGTCTTCTCCTCATTGTGCTTCATTGTTGGATCTTGTGAGCTGCCTAACATGATCAAGATCATCTATCCGTAATGCTATATGTTGTGTTTGTCGGGATCCGATGGATAGAGAATACCATGTTATGTTAATTATCAAGTTATTACCTATGTGTTGTTTATGATCTTGCATGCTCTCCGTTATTAGTAGAGGCTCCGGCCAAGTTGATGCTAGTAACTCCAAGAGGGAGTATTTATGCTCGATAGTGGGTTCATGCCTGCATTGATATCTGGGGAGTGACGAAACCCCTAAGGTTGTGTTGTCTTGTTGCCACTAGGGATAAAACATTGATGCTATGTCTAAGGATGTAGTTGTTGATTACATTACGCACCATATTAATGCAATTGTCTGTTGCTTTGCAACTTAATACTGGAAGGGGTTCGGATGATAACTCTGAAGGTGGACTTTTTAGGCATAGATGCGGTTGGATGGCGGTCTATGTACTTTGTCGTAATGCCCAATTAAATCTCACTTGTACTTATCATGACATGTATGTGCATTGTTATGCCCTCTCTATTTGTCAATTGCCCGACTGTAATTTGTTCACCCAACATGCTTTTATCTTATGGGAGAGACACCTCTAGTGAGCTGTGGACCCCGGTCCATTCTTTTATACTTGAAATACAAATCTGCTTTGCAATACTTGTTATACTGCTTTCTTGCAAACAATCATCTTCCACACAATACGGTTAACCCTTTGTTACAGCAAGCCGGTGAGATTGACAACCTCACCTGTTTCGTTGGGGCAAAGTACTTTGGTTGTGTTGTGCGGGTTCCACGTTGGCGCCGGAATCTCCGGTGTTGCGCCGCACTACATCCCGCCGCCATCAACCTTCAACGTGCTTCTTGACTCCTACTGGTTCGATTAAACCTTGGTTTCTAAGCGAGGGAAACTTGCCGCTGTGCGCATCACACCTTCCTCTTGGGGTTCCCAACGGACGTGTCAATTACACGCATCAAGCAAATTTCACGGCGCCGTTGCCGGGGAGATCAAGACACGCTGCAAGGGAGTCTCCACAATCCAATCTCTCTACTTTGTTTTTGTCTTGCTTTATTTTATTTACTACTTTGTTTGCTGCATTATATCAAAACACAAAAAAATTAGTTGCTAGCTTTACTTTATTTACTGTCCTGCACTCTATATCAAAAACACAAAAAAATTAGTTACTTGCATTTACTTTACTTGATTCATCATGTTTCCTTTTAATTTTACCACAAAAGACATACCGGTAGGACGCGGGTCTATAATTGGGAGAAACAATATAGAAGAATTTTTCACCCATGTTAGTACCGTTGAAGATTTTGAAGATGGACACTTGGTAGAACTTGCTCCTACTTATGAAATTGCTGCTGCTGCTTTAGTTCGCATGTTGGAAACTAAATTTGTTAATCTCAATCCTATAATCCAACACATGTTTCTTACACTTGGTGATATGGAAGAAGGGGAAAAGAAAGATTTTGTTTTAGAAACCCTTCTTAGAGAATTTGGTGGTCTAGCAAGAGAGGCTAGAAAGGTCTTTGCTAAATTTAATATGCTTGGTTCTCATACTAATTTTGTTGGTCTCCTTGAAAAAATGGACATGGATAGAATAAGGTACACTAATAATATTAATGATGGTGGGGAGATCAAAGCACCAATACCATGTAAACTCCTAGCTATGAATGATGCACTAGAAAATAACTATGCTTGGCTTGTTCCTGAAAATTTGTTCGATGAGAGTAGCAAGCCCAAGACTAATGAAAAGGGAGACGCTGAAACTTATGTATCAAATATACTATGCATGGTTGAGAAAACTCCAAACCCCGCTGTAGATGCACCACCCTTTGATAACACTTGATACACACTTTCTGCGCCTAGCTGAAAGGCGTTAAAGAAAAGCGCTTATGGGAGACAACCCATGTTTTTACTACAGTATTTTTGTTTTATATTTGAGTCTTGGAAGTTGTTTACTACTGTAGCAACCTCTCCTTATCTTAGTTTTGAGTTTTGTTGTGCCAAGTAAAGTCTTTGATAGTAAAGTAAATACTAGATTTGGATTACTGCGCAGAAACAGATTTCTTTGCTGTCACGAATCTGGGTCTAATTCTCTGTAGGTAACTCAGAAAATTAAGCCAATTTACGTGAGTGATCCTCAGATATGTACGCAACTTTCATTCAATTTGGGCATTTTCATTTGAGCAAGTCTGGTGCCCTAATAAAATCCATCTTTACGGACTGTTCTGTTTTGACAGATTCTGCTTTTTATTTCGCATTGCCTCTTTTGCTATGTTGGATGAATTTCTTTGATCCATTAATGTCCAGTAGCTTTATGCAATGTCCAGAAGTGTTAAGAATGATTGTGTCACCTCTGAACATGTTAATTATTATTGTGCACTAACCCTCTAATGAGTTGTTTCGAGTTTGGTGTGGAGGAAGTTTTCAAGGATCAAGAGAGGAGTATGATACAATATGATCAAGGAGAGTGAAAGCTCTAAGCTTGGGGATGCCCCGGTGGTTCACCCCTGCATATTCTAAGAAGACTCAAGCGTCTAAGCTTGGGGATGCCCAAGGCATCCCCTTCTTCATCGACAACATTATCGAGGTTCCTCCCCTGAAACTATATTTTTATTCCGTCACATCTTATGCACTTTGCTTGGAGCGTCGGTTTGTTTTTGTTTTTGTTTTGTTTGAATAAAATGGATCCTAGCATTCACCTTGTGGGAGAGAGACACGCTCCGCTGTAGCATATGGACAAGTATGTCCTTAGGCTCTACTCATAGTATTCATGGAGAAGTTTCTTCTTCGTTAAATTGTTATATGGTTGGAATTGGAAAATACTACATGTAGTAATTCTAAAATGTCTTGGATAATTTGATACTTGGAAATTGTTGTGCTCATGTTTAAGCTCTTGCATCATATACTTTGCACCCATTAATGAAGAAACACTTAGAGCTTGCTAATTTGGTTTGCATATTTGGTTTCTCTAGAGTCTAGATAATATCTAGTATTGAGTCTTGAACAACAAGGAAGACGGTGTAGAGTCTTATAATGTTTACAATATGTCTTTTATGTGAGTTTTGCTGCACCGTTCATCCTTGTGTTTGTTTCAAATAACCTTGCTAGCCTAAACCTTGTATCGAGAGGAATACTTCTCATGCATCCAAAATACTTGAGCCAACCACTATGCCATTTGTGTCCACCATACCTACCTACTACATGGTATTTATCCGCCATTCCAAAGTAAATTGCTTGAGTGCTACCTTTAAAATTCCATCATTCACCTTTACAATATATAGCTCATGGGACAAATAGCTTAAAAACTATTGTGGTATTGAATATGTACTTATGCACTTTATCTCTTATTAAGTTGCTTGTTGTGCGATAACCATGCTTACAGGGACGCCATCAACTATTCTTTGTTGAATATCATGTGAGTTGCTATGCATGTCCGTCTTGTCCGAAGTAAGAGAGATCTACCACCTTTATGGTTGGAGCATGCATATTGTTAGAGAAGAACATTGGGCCGCTAACTAAAGCCATGATTCATGGTGGAAGTTTCAGTTTTGGACATATATCCTCAATCTCATATGAGAATAATAATTGTTGCCACATGCTTATGCATTAAAGAGGAGTCCATTATCTGTTGTCCATGTTGTCCCGGTATGGATGTCTAAGTTGAGAATAATCAAAAGCGAGAAATCCAAAATGCGAGCTTTCTCCGTAGACCTTTGTACGGGCGGCATGGAGGTACCCCATTGTGACACTTGGTTAAAACATGTGTATTGCGATGATCCGGTAGTCCAAGCTAATTAGGACAAGGTGCGGGCACTATTAGTATACTATGCATGAGGCTTGCAACTTGTAAGATATAATTTACATAACTCATATGCTTTATTACTACCGTTGACAAAATTGTTTCATGTTTTCAAAATAAAAGCTCTAGCACAAATATAGCAATCGATGCTTTCCTCTTTGAAGGACCATTCTTTTTACTTTTATGTTGAGTCAGTTCACCTATCTCTCTCCACCTCAAGAAGCAAACACTTGTGTGAACTGTGCATTGATTCCTACATACTTGCATATTGCACTTGTTATATTACTCTATGTTGACAATTATCCATGAGATATACATGTTATAAGTTGAAAGCAACCGCTGAAACTTAATCTTCCTTTGTGTTGCTTCAATACCTTTACTTTGATTTATTGCTTTATGAGTTAACTCTTATGCAAGACTTATTGATGCTTGTCTTGAAGTACTATTCATGAAAAGTCTTTGCTTTATGATTCACTTGTTTACTCATGTCATTACCATTGTTTTGATCGCTGCATTCATTACATATGTTTACAAATACTATGATCAAGGTTATGATGGCATGTCACTTTAGAAATTATCTTTGATATCGTTTTACCTGCTCGGGACGAGCAGAACTAAGCTTGGGGATGCTGATACGTCTCCGACGTATCGATAATTTCTTATGTTCCATGCCACATTATTGATGATATCTAC
>NC_061511.1:132396727-132458282 GCF_022539505.1 Lolium rigidum
TATCCATGTCTGAAATGTAAGAATGAGAAGGATTACTCTTGCTCAAGAGACATTAAGAGCCACCTGCTTCGGTTTGGATTCATGTCCAGCTATAATGTTTGGACCAAGCACGGAGAAGAAGGGGTTATGATGGAAGACGATGATGAAGAAGAAGATAACGATGACCAGTACCGATCTATGTTCTCTGAATGCGATGATACCGCAATGGACGACAATGAAGAAGAAGGAGGTGAAGAACAGGCATTAGATGATCCTGTTGATGATGATCTTCGTCGGGCCATTTCTGATGCAAGAAGAGACTGTGCCACGGATAAGGAGAGGTTGCAGTTCGACAAGATGTTAGAGGACCACCACAAATTGTTGTACCCAGGTTGTGAAGATGGACATAGAAAGTCTGGGTAGCATATTGGAATTGCTGAAATGGAAGGCGAGAGGTCGGTGTGACTGACTCGGGATTTGAGAAATTGATGATAATATTAAAGAAGTCTGTTTCCAAGAAATAACGAATTGCCCGTCGGTACATATGAAGCAAAGAAGCTTGTCTCGCCCTCTAGGATTAGATGTGCGAAGATACATGCATGCATTAATGATCGTATCCTCTACCGCGGTGAGAAGTACGAGAATTTGAATAAATGTACGATATGCGGTGCATTGCGGTATAAGATCGAAAAGATGACCCCGGTGATGTTGAGGGCGAGCCACCCAGGAAGAGGGTTCCTGCGAAGGTGATGTGGTATGCTCCCATAATACCACGGTTAAAACGTTTGTTCGAAACAAAGGGCATGCCAAGTTGTTGCGATGGCACATGGAAGAACGTAAGAAAGACGCGATGTTGAGGCACCCCGCTGATGGTCGGCAGTGGAGAAACATCGGGAGAGAGTTCCCGGATTTTGCAGGTGAGGCAAGGAACTTATACTTTGGTCTAAGTAAATATGGCATGAATCCCTTTGGGGAGCAGAGCTGCAGTCACAGCACCTGGCCCGTGACTCTATGTATCTACAACCTTCCTCCTTGGTTGTGCATGAAGCGGAAGTTCATTATGATGTCAGTGCTTATCCAAGGCCCAAAGCAACCGGGCAACGACATTGATGTGCACCTAAGGCCATTAGTCGATGAACTTTTGCAGTTGTGGGCCAAACTAGGTGTACGTGTGTGGGATGAGCACACCGAGCAAGAATTTGACCTACGAGCGTTGCTATTCGTAACCATCAATGATTGGCCTGCTCTCAGTAACATTTCAGGACAGACGAACAAAGGATACAATGCACGCACACACTGTTTAGATGAGACTGAAAGTAAATATTTGGAAAAAAGCAGAAAAGTTGTGTACCCGTTCAATCGTCGTTTCCTTCCGCGCAAGAATCTCTTAAGGAAAAAAAGGCAAGCATTTCGATGGCGAGGCAGACCGCCGTCCGAAGCCTATCCCCCGTAGTGGTGCTGATATATTTGACATGGTCAAGGATTCAAATGTTATCTTTGGAAAGGGTCCAGGCAGTCGACCTGTTTCGAAAGACGCTGACGGACACGCGCCCATGTGGAAGAAAAAATCTATTTTTTGGGAGCTAGAATATTGGAAAGTCCTGGAAGTCCGCTCTGCAATCGACGTGATGCACCTGACCAAGAATCTTTGTGTGAATATTCTAGGTTTTCTGGGCATGTATGGAAAGACAAAAGATACACCGAAGCACGGGAGGACCAGGAACGTCATAAAGGACGAAACGGCAATCATCCAGGGCAGTTTGTAGGGCCCGCCAGCCTACGCTCTTACCAAACAAGAGAAGGAGATCTTTTTTGAAGCCCTATTCGAGTATCAAGGTTCCGTCCGGTTTCTCGTCGAATATAATGGGGATAGTAAATATGAAGGAGAAAAAATTCCGGAACCCGAAGTCCCATGACTCGTCACGTGCTTATGACACAATTGCTTCCGGTTGCATTGAGGGGACTTCTACCGAGAAAATGTTCGACTAGCCATTGTGAAGATATGTGCATTCCTCAACGCAATTTCTCGGAAGGTAATGGATCCGAAACTTTGTCGGGATTACAGGAAGATGTGGTCGAATGTCTTGTCAGCTTCGAGTTGTTGTTCCCACCATCCTTCTTCAATATTATGACGCACCTCCTCGTTCACCTAGTTGAAGAGATTATAATTCTCGGTCCTGTATTTCTACAAAATATGTTCCCCTTCGAGAGGTTCATGGGAGTCTTAAAGAAATATGTTCATAACCGATCTAGGCCGGAAGGAAGTATCTCAAAGGGCTACGGAACTGAGGAGGTCATTGAGTTTTGTGTTGACTTTCTTCCTGACCTTAAGCCGATTGGTGCTCCTGAATCTCGGTATGAGGGGAGGCTGACTGGAAAAGGCACACTAGGAAGGAAAGCAACGGTGTGCAGGGACAAGATTTGTTTCAATCAAGCACACTACACAGTTCTATACAATTCCATCTTGGTGGCTCCGTACATCGAGAAACATAAGAATGCTTTACGAGAAATAAACCCGGGCCAGCCCGAGTCCTTGATTACACGTCAACACATGAATACATTCGGCAGTTGGTTGCAAAGACATCTCATTAATGACCCATCTGTTGTGGAGCAGCTGTACTTGTTGGCCAGGTTACCATCTTCAAACATATGTACATTCCAAGGGTACGAGATAAATGGGAATACATTTTACACGATCGACCAAGATAAAAAGAGCACCAACCAAAACAGCGCTGTCCGCTTCGATGCAAAAGACGAGAATGGGCAGACCACCACATATTATGGATACATAGAGGAGATATGGGAACTTGACTATGGTCCCACTTTTAAGGTCCCTTTGTTTCGGTGCAAATGGGTGAAGCTCAGCGGTATACATATTGACGATAAGTACGGTATGATAACGAGTGGATCCCAACAATCTTGCGTACTCGGACGAGCCATTTGTCCTAGCCAGCGAGGTGGCTCAAGTTTTCTACGTGAAGGACATGTCTAGCAAATCAAGAAAAAGAAATCAACAAAAGAATACATCAACCGAGGAGCCAAAGCGCCACATAGTTCTTTCGGGGAAAAGAAACATCGTGGGAGTGGATGACAAGACAGACATGTCAGAAGATTATAATAAGTTTAAAGAAATTCCGCCCTTCACGGTGAAAATTGACCCAAGCATCTTACTAAATGATGAAGATTCTCCATGGCTACGGCGTAGAACATCACAACACTAGATGGCGATGTAATAATGTATTCTTCATATATAGTTCCCAAGACAATCTCTACATTTATGTAATAATGAGAACCCTTTCCCCAACACTGTTAGAGGAGACGGAGTCTTTCACGGGCTTGCGGGGAAATTTTTCGAGGAGCGGCTTCCGAAGATGCCGTAGGGCGTGTGCACCAACGACATCTTCGAGAAGCTGCGCCACGGAGATTTCCCAACCCTTTCCTTCATCCATGGGAATGAAACTGTGCTTGGCTTGTTGATGCTGCTTGGCAAGGCGTATCGATGCTCCTTTTATAGGCACGGCACCTCTTCTACTTTGTCTTGTTCCTTCGACGAGGCGTCGTGCGCTACATGCTTTATCTCATCGAGCGGTGCGTCCACCCACGCGTCCTTATCCTGCCGACAGCTTTAGTCCCGGTTGCAGCCACCAACCGTGACAAAAGGTTACCGACACATCCTTATCCTGCCGACAGCTTTAGTCCCGGTTGCAGCCACCAACCGTGACAAAAGGTTACCGACACATCCTTATCCTGCCGACAGCTTTAGTCCCGGTTGCAGCCACCAACCGTGAAAAAAGGTTACCCGCACATCATCCCCCCAGATAAGGCCCTCCTAGATAAGCCTCCCCAGTCTTTTGTCCCGGTTTGAGCCTCCACCCGGGATGAAAGTTTCGCGCGCCACTTCGTTCCCGCCTATTTTCTTCCCGCATTCCCGCCATTTTTCCACTATATATATGTAGGCTTGGACTCATATCCGCAAACCTCATCACTCTCTCCCATGGCTTCGATCGTATGTCTAACACCCCGGGAGGCGGAGGCGCTTTGCGCCTCGAACTACCCTCGCCCGCCCGGCTACCGCGTCCCGACCGGCTGGTTGCTGAGCGTCGAAGGCGTACCGGTCCCTCCTATCCCTGTAGGTGTGCCACGCGAGATGGCCATCACGAACCACTACTATTTCGAGCTCACGCCTGAGCAGCGGAGGAATCCCCAGTGGCATCCCGACTACAGCCCGACTTGGGACAGCTTCTTCATCAATCGGCGTGAGAGGGCGGTTGCCAGGTACGAGGAGGACAGCCCGCCTCCTTCGAACTTCAACGAGGCTGGCCGTCGGATGTGGTGGCGCGGCCGGACACTCCAGAGCGTCATGGCCTATCGTGGCCCCCGCCTGCGCTACCCTCAATCCCAGCCCACGCGTGGTCATCCGCCGAGGTTCGACAACCGCGACCCCGATGCTAGCGACGATGACGTCGGCGACTATGATGACTACAGTGGCGACTATTATAGGGCTAGGCACGACTATGATTGAATGGCTCCAACATTCGAATCTGGCCATGTATCTTATTTTTCAGTTGAGCTCTGTACTTTAATTTCAGTTCAATCGTAATAAATTTCGTGTCAACCACTTTATTGAACAAAAACAACCGACAACGACATTATAAACTAAATTTAAACTAATAGAACCGACAACGACTTTATTGAAATTACAATAAAATAGATAAATTACTAGTCTAGTCTCTACTCGTCGTCGGAGGTTGTCTCCGTCCAAATGTGATCCCACCGAGGGTCGTTTTCGGTCCAAGTTGTATTCGGGTTCTCGAGCTCGAAGGCCGCGACGTCCCGACGGTGGCGCCTGTTGGACCTGCGTTGTGCCCTAAGGTTAGCAAAGAACGCGTCGGTGTTGTCGACATCATTGGGGAACTGCGCCCTCCACTCGCGCATCAACTGCTCGTCGCGCTCGGCGATGGCGATCCTGCGCTGCACCTGGCGGTGCCGGCGACGGTCCTCGTCGTCGACGAGGCACGGCGGTGGCGGGAGGAACTCCGCCTCCTCTAGCGATTCAACATCCGGGAAGTTCATGTTGTGCCCTGGCCGCCGAAAGCGCCACGCCGCCGCGTCGTAAGCGCGCGCCGCTAGCTCCGGCGTGTTGTACGTGACGAGGGTGAGGCGGAAGCCATCGGCGCGTATCTCGGCGGTGAACCTACCGCTCGGACGCACTCGAACGCCACGGAAACCGGACGCCCCTCGACGACATGGAGGCATCCCGGAGATGAATGAGCGGAGGCGGTGGCAACGTGTGGTTGCGCCCGCAGTCGTCGCTCTATATAGCGCACGCGGGGAATGGCACGTGTAAGCGGTGGCTACACGTCGCACGCCGGCATCGGCGGGGCGAGGCACGTGGAAGCGGTGGCGACACGTCGCACGACGGCGTCGACGGGACGCGACACGTGTGGCACGGCGGCACGTGGAATAGGTATATATGGATGTCATATTCATGTTCATTAGATTTTTCTAATCAATTTTCATATATAAAACTTTTCTTTTTGAGTTACCATTTAAAAAGTTATTGAAATAATAGTTTTTATTAAGTTAAAATAGATAAATAAGGCTTTATTTATAAAACAGAAAAAACAGCTCCAGGCCTGATCCGCGTCCAACGGCTCCAGGCCGTTGGATTCAAACGGCCGGAGCAGTTGGATGGGCTTCACGCGGATCCCCTCCCACCCCCTTTTGTCGTGGGTCGTGCCACGGCCCGTGATAAAAGGGGGGGCCTTTTATCGCGGGCCATGGCACGACCCGCGACAAAAGGGGGTACCTATATAAGGTTTGCGCCGCGGGCGGTGCCTCCACCCGCGACACCCGGAGGCCAAACACTTAGCGATTTGCGCCGCCAGGCTGCCGGATTTCGCCGCCGACGCTGTCGCCGCCACGCAGCTCCTCTACCGCCGCCGCGCCACCTCCCTCTGCAGCGCGCGCCGCCTCCCTCGGCCGCGCCGTCCTCGATCCGCCGCGCCGCCGCGCCGCCTCCCTCGGCCGCGCCACCTCCCTCTGCCGCGCGCGCCGCCCTCGGCCGCGCCGCTGCCCGGCCATCTGCGAGGTAGCCGCCGCCGCGCGCCTCCGCGGTAGCCCTCGGCCGCGCCACCTCCCTCTGCCGCGCGCGCCGCCTCCCTCGGCCGCGCCGTCCTCGATCCGCCACGCCGCCGCGCCGCCTACCTCGGCCGCGCCACCTCCCTCTGCCGCGCGCGCCGCCCTCGGCCGCGCCGCTGCCCGGCCATCTGCGAGGTAGCCGCCGCCGGGCGCCCCTGGCCATTTTTTTTAACTTCTTTGTAATATTGTTAGTTAATTAGTTAATTAAGTTAGCTAGTTTAAATTTAGTATATGTATAGTTAGTTATTTTAAATTTTGTATTAGTTTTTTTGTAAGTTTTCTATGTATTAGTTAAAATTTGTATTAGTAAATTGCTAGTTTAAATTTAGTATTAGTTAGTTAGTATAAATTTTGTTGTATAAATTTTGTTGTATAAATTTTGTAGTTAGATAATTAGTAGTTTAAATTTGTTTGTAAGTATTTTAGTATATAGACATTTTAGTATGTTAGTTTAAATTTTGTTGTACAAATTTTGTAGTTAGATAATTAGTTAGTTCAAATTTTGTTGTAATTAGTTAGTTTAATTTTTTTGTAAAAAATTTGTAGTTTAAATTTTGTTGTAACCGCCGACACCCCTCTCGCAAACACCCGCCGACACCCCTCTCGCAAACAACCGACGTCAACTCCCTCCCCCCTGGAAAAAACCCGTCGCCGACACCCTCCCCCTCTCGCAAACACGCGCCCTTTCCCTCTCGCAAACACACGCCGACACCCCTCTCCCTCTCGCAAACACGCACACTCTCCCTCTCGCAAACACGCGCCGACACCCCTCTCCCACTCGCAAACACGCGCCGCCGAGACCCTCTCCCTCGCGCAAACATGCGTCGCCGACACCCTCTCCCTCTCGCAAACATGTGAGCATTGTCGAGATCCTCTACCTGACGCGCCCTCTTCTCCCTGCTCCACGCCGAGACTTCCCCTCCTTGAGCCTACCCCATCTCTGGTTTATCGATTTAATTTTTTGCAGAAACAATGGATCAATTCGAACGGGACTTGGAACAGGAAGACATTTTCGAGAACATAATCCGCGATGGTGATGGAGAAGCCGGCAACTCCGGTGATGGAGAAGCCGACGGCTCCGGTGATCATGGAGAAGCCGGCGGCTCCGGTGATGGAGAAGCCGACGGCTCCGGTGATGGAGAAGCCGACGGCTCCGGTAATGACGAGGTATACGATCAGTTGAGGCATTAATGGAATTCTATATGTACATATGTATACAAATTAACTGATTTTTATTCTCTTAGGCCTCCGAAGATAAGTTGGAGAAACGAGGCCCGGCAAAGAGACTGGGCAAAAAAGACCACTTCAACATTGAAGCTATATCACCGGAAGGCCAACCTGTGGCACCCGCGAGTGTCGGAGTGACATTTAAGAATCAGTGCGGAGTTGTGGTTAGAGATCATATCCCGATCACTGTTAGAGAATGGAACAAGACCAAGAATGTGTCCGAAGATCAGGTTGCCGATAGGTACAAGAACACACTTTTTGACGACCTCATGTCACATTTCACTTTGCCAAATTTGGGATCGGACTCGAGAATGCCAAGCAGAGGGCGCTAGTGAAGAAATGGGCTCTTAAGAAGATGGGGGAACTTTTCCGAGCGTATAAGAACCGGTTATGGAAAGCTTATAAGAAAGAGAAGAAGCCTCCATTATTCGAGAACTACCTAGCGAAGCAGGAGCATAATTGGGAAGAATTTGTGAAGTACAAAGAATCGAGAGGAGGCTGTGAACCTGTCCAAGAAAAACAAGAAGAATGCAAGCGAAAAGAAATATCACCATCATACGGGCGAGGGGGCTACGAAGTAGCCATGCGTAAGTGGGATGCACAAGAGGCTGAGATGGAGCTGAAGGGGATCACTACGGAACCCACGCGAGAAGGATGGGACATTAGGGCTCGAAATTGGTTCCTCGCGCATGGTTGTGAGTATGACATGAAGACGGGGAACATTGTTGAAAGTGACGAGCGGGGTTAGGGTACCCGGGGAAAAATGGATTGCCGTGACGACAGATATAAAGGCGGGAAAACTAAAGTTCGCTCCCGATAGAGAGAAAGACTTGCTGACACTTGTCCTCGGTAATCCTGAGAAGGGAGGACGAACAAGAGGCTTCGGCCCTAGTGTTCCGTGGTCGCTTGGGTTTCCGGCCAACGCGGAGACTTATAGAAGCCGAGCGAGAGCTAAACAACGCGAGCTGGAGGTGCAGAATGACCGGATGGCCGAGTTCGAACGCCGACTTGACCAGCAGCAGCGGGAGATTCAGCAGCAGCAGCTGGAGATAAATGAACTAAAAGGACAGCGCCAGCTAGATAATACCGCTGGTATATCTCAGCGACGAGACAGCAGCGTGGCCGACTCGGAGGCCCCTCCTAAACGGATGATAGATGCCGGTCCTGGCGACCCCGTGGATGGAATCAAGGAGCAAACACCTTGTGATCTCTATGTGGTGTTCAGGAACATGTCTGTTAAGGTGGCGGTCGGCTATGTCTTACCTGCATTTGGACCTGAAGGTGAGCCGGCAACATGGCATGGCAATCAGATTCCAGCTGGCTATGCTCGTGTCGGGGTGGATTCAGTTGTACCGTCGTGGGAGACATTGGAGCTCGAAATCCCTGGAGGTGATGGGGGGCTTACACTCAGAGAGGTGCTTGGGAGAAATCATTCTCTGGGAAAAGAAGAACATCAGGCTGCCAGGCTGGGTAGCCCCTAGTACCAGTCGTCCGAGCAGGTCACCATCACCTCCTCCAGGTGATCGCAGGCCACCATCACCTCCTCCTATTGATCACATGTCTCCACCATCACCCCATGGGTACGACGTCGACCACGACATCTGTAGTCCATCTCCATCTCCAGTGCCGCCGCCTCCGCCCACTAAGACTCGGAATGCACCCAGCCGGAAGCGTTTTAAGAGTCCTGTCCGCAAGATGTCGCCCCTCCCAAAAGTACCAAAGGTCCCCCCCCCCCCGTCCTTACGATCGTACTGCGAGAGGAAAATGAGGCCATTGTTGCGAAATACAATTATGATTTTTTTCATAAGCCAAAACCTCCGAGCACCGAGCCATACACCGAGAAGGAAATAGCATATGCTACTTCTTTTACGAACACACCATCGCAATATGACTTACACGAGAAGAAGGATGACTATACACGCCACCTTGCGAGGGTAATTGATGACAAGGCGAATGAAAAGGCTAAGAAGAACAAGGATGACAAGGCTAAGAAGAAGGATATTGCTAGCACGAGCAAATCATCAGCTAGAAGTGCAGCCGAGAAGAAGTCAAGTTCAACAAGTACACCCCTCAAGGCCAAGCAAACGACAAAAGGCAAAAAGAGAAAGGAAGTTCCCTCCTCGGAGATCAGCCCAAACAATCGATTCCAGGCACTCAAAGTGTTCAATGTTCCCAAGGTGTACCAGCCGGAACATGGTGATTTCGATATGGAAGAAGGCTGCAAGGCTAGCGGCTGCCTCTAACGTTACCGTGGAGGAATTGATGTATGCGGCGAGATGCTGCACTACCCATTGCTGATATAGCTCCTACATTTTTCTACGGGGCCGACTTGGTCGGCACGGAGCAGCTGCATAAACTGCCAACACATATGCGGAATTTGCATCGGTGGTACCTTGATGCATGCAAGGAGAACATAATGTACATCGTGGCGACTATACCATGGGAATATTACTACCGAAAGGAGGAGATCCATATTGAGATGAATGAACTCTGGCAGTTATTCAATTTAGAAGCCCTCGACAAATCTCTCATGAGTTGATATTGCTTGTAAGTTGTTAACTACATATAAGTTCATTTTCATTCAGTCATGTTCGTTTTCATTGCATATACTCATTATATCTTATGTGTTCTCTATTATGCGGCTGAAGATCAGTGAATGCAAAAGTAATAATATTATCAATATTGGGTTTGTTGACCCAGATAAAGTACATGTTCAAACGGTAAAGCATAATGCCCAAGAAACGGGGGGAAACCTACTAAGGTTTTTGGGGGAGCAATATTTATGTGATTCAATATTGTTTCCTTACAACTACGAGTGAGAGTCTTAATGATCTTTTATGCACATTCAATTTTTCTTACTCGATGTTAAGTGTAATTCCTGACGTATATACATAACATGTGCAGCTTCCACTGGATTCTACTAGACATTCAACCTGATAAGGGAATAGCTGAAGTAAGAGACCCACTGAGTAGAGGCGTGGACGGGTTCCACGACTTGCAGAAGTTGCTCCAAGTGTAATTTCCTTCATCGCCGCGCTATATCTTTCGTGAGATATCAATTAATTATCCACTCATTCAATCATTCTTTTGCCTGATAGGGCTTGGACCGCTTTCAAGAGACATCGTAAGGACCTGGGCAGAGAAGCTAACATTTACTCCTGTACCGTGCCCTCAGCAGCCACAAGGGAGGAATCTATGTGGATACTACGTTTGCGAGTCCATTCGCATGTTAACCACTGAGAAGCAGAACAAAAATAAATTCAACGTAAGCAATAACACTCACAAACTTTATTTATTATCGTCAATATTTCGTTATCAAGATTGATATAGTCATACTCATCTCATTTTCGTATATAGGTCGACTACATGCGGGACGAGACTCCAACCAAAGGAACACCTACTAGGAATTGCGGAGGAAGCTGGCGGGACTTTTGGTTAGAGAAGTACTAAACAACAAAGGCTTGTTTAGTCCAAATAGATGCTCTACCTCCAAATAGACGGTCGTTAGTACCGCTTGTCGATCGTGAGCTAAATGTATATATATATGTAAGGGGAATCTACATGTAAGGGGAATCGACTTTTGCTTCCAACATTTGTTTGATCGATCTATATATATATATAATGAATGAACGTGTACCACTGATCTAGTAGCGTACAAATATATCCAACTTTTATTTTCGAATGGCGGGGGGTGGCGGGGGGGGGGGGGGCTGCACCTCTCAAACCCTAAAGCAGCAGCGTTGTGCGCCTGCCACGTAGAGGGCCTTTTATCGCGGGTGGTAATACCGCCCGCGACAAAAGGGCCTGTCCCCTGCGCGACCCGCGGCTGCCACGTGGTGGACCTTATGTCGCGGGTTGTAAGAGACCCGCGACAAAAGGGGGACCTTTTGTCGCACCTCCCTTGTCGCGGCTGGCCGCCCGCGACAAAAGGGTCGTACGACCCGCGACATTAGGCCTGTTTTTCACTAGTGGATATCTCCAGGGTATATAGTGTGGGCATAAGCCGACCCGCACTTTTGGAACCCGGCTACGCGCGAGGATTAAATCGGGAGCATCAATCATTGCTTTGAGATAGCTACTTAATATAGCAGCAAATCAATACACTTGCTTTAAATTTTCTATACTTATTAGATACGAGAGCAAATACGCCAAGTGGTACGGCAAATCTCAGAGTAGTTAATACTAGGAAATAAAGTTTGTCAGAGCAGTACAATATTAATAGAATGCTTAACAGACTAGTTGTAACTTTGAATAGTCAAAGTGAGACCAATTAGTAATTAGTGATATCAAATGTATCAATTACCATGACAAGAACTTGATTTTAGAGTTCCTCAGACTCTGATTTGTGCATTACTATTTCAGACCTCTGTTTACAGAACTATTTGTGCATTTTTCACAAACTGTTACAAAATCTTATCAAAATTTAAAACTGATTTTACAATTATTTAATCGCACCAAGTGCTTCACACCAAGGGGTTATGATCTGACAGCGTTTCTCCAGCCAGAAGCATTCGACAAAAGTTAAGAAAATGCCTAACATACTAATTATAACTTTGATTAATCAAACTGAGACCAACTGAAAATGAAAGAACTAAAAAAAAAACGTTACTAATCTATAGATTGATGAATATGCACCACAATGGAAATCCATTGATTTTTCAGAGTTTATAAAGCACTTGCTGATCTGCTGCTAGCTAATCAAATGCAAGCAGTAAGCCACAAAACAGGTACGAATACCATGGGAAAGAAAAGGGATTGGAGGGGATGCAGGCGGACATAATATCCCACTGAGGGCTCGTTTGGTTGCCCCCTATCCCGAGGGGTTCCGCGTGATTTCCCAGGCCGAAAAAACCCCGGGTCGAATTGGCCCGGGTCAATCTACCGCACCGTTTGGTTGCCCACGAGGCGACGAAATCCGGCCCTTCCGCGTCTCTTCCCCGGGCGAGAGTTCCCCACCTCGATAGGTCGGGAACTGATTCCTCGTCTCGCCCGCTCGCTCTCTCTGGCGATAGAGAGGCGGCGGCGCAGAGTCGTCCAACCTGCCGACCCTCTTCCTCCGGCGACCGGACCGGATCGAGCCCGCCTCCACGGTCCTTCCCTCTCTCGCCTCTGCCCTCTCTGCTCTCTGTCAGGTCGTCCTCCGTCTCCAAGATCTGGTCGGGCTCAATCTCGTGCCCCTCCGGTAAAGACGACCGGGCGATGGTCGTGGTCGTCTTTCTCCTCCAACGACGATGGCCAGCCTCCTCCCGTTTCTCCCCACCTCCGACGAGTTACTCCGGATCTTGCAGCGCCTACTCGAGTTCGTTCAGCAAGCTCAGGGCGCCTCCTCGAGTTCGTTCACCAACTCAGGATCTTGCAGCACCTCCTCGAGTTCGTTTAGCCAGCTCCGGATCTTGCAGCGCCTCCTCAAGTTCGTTCAGGTAGTCAGCTTTGTTCAGGTAGTAATTTTCCCATATTGTATAAGCCTTGTTTTAGTGAATTTTCCGTGTATGTTCTGGCACAATTTTGGAATGGAGGTGCCTCACTGTTTTCCATTACATGGAGTTGCGTTGTCCCATTCTGAAATTCAGAGATGCAAGTTAACTTTTGGTAGCAAGAACTGGAATGTACGTTTGTAGTGTTTGGCAAAGAGATGACGCTTATTTAGGTTGTAATAACTTGGATAAGTAAGACAATAAAAATGTTTTCAAAATGCTGTTTATCTTCTCATTCAAGTGCTCTTTTTTTTGTTTGTAAAATGCCATGCCATGGCTGTCAATGATATTCCATCAGAGGAAGTTATTGTCCCATTTGGTTCTCATGGTGTTTGCTTACGAACTAGCTATTATCTTATCCTTGTATTTGTATGATTATTTTCAAACCGAGCCTTTATTTTGTACTTTTGCATCTTCTGGATTTCACATTACAAAATTCATGACTTTCAGGTTCGTACCTACAGATGAAAGTGCAGTGCGACCTTTTCTCCGTTGTACTCCCAGAGCGCATCACCTAGAAGCTGTACTCCCTCTGATCTGTACTCTGCCTTGAAGCTTTCTCCGCTCCGGCGACGGCGAGGGTGGTCCGGTGAGCAAGGTGCATCGTCAGCTTTTCTTACTGTGAAGGTGACCTGCCTTATTTGTTGGTTTCAGTTTTAAACTTGTATATATTCATGAATGATAGAAGGAAAATTGTATTGGTACCTGATGTTACTATATGATGCGAGTTCTTATGATAAGTACCTGGTGTTACTTCTGTATACTAATCATACTTGGTGCTAGGAAAATTGTATTCTCTTTCTCTTGTTATATTGTACCTCTCTTGTTCCCTTGACCATATCCTATAAAAATATTCATGCTATAAAGAATATACAACAGCAAAACAAATGCAACAATGCTATAAAGAAAATGATTATGCCAACAAAAAGAAAACATGATCTTGTTTTACTTTTTGGAGCCACAGTATCTGAATTTGTTAAGTGATAGTTACAGTATAAGAATTTCTGAATTTGCTATCCTAGGATCAAGAAAAGGCATTATAAATCTGTAGCAGTCTAATGTTTGCATTTGCTAATTTGTTCGGAAACATGAGTACACCAACTAATGTTTGCATTTGCTTTTCTATTCCAAACAGTAGTACCAATGTCGGCTGGACATCCTGGAAGCTATCACATCTAGAAATGAAACCATCTTAATCCAATAGGTGAAGATGAAATGAACTGAAGTGAAATACTGGTGTTATACACTTTTCTGTTTAACTGACATACTGATGTTGACTATTGGGCAAATCTCTGACAGCACTAAGGGAAAACCCAAACATTAATTAACGGGGTCTCTGATTAAGGTAATTTCTGACTGAACTACTCCATGCTTTTTGGTAGCTGATAGCTCTAGCTTTCTGGTCCATGAAGATGTGGGAATATGTGAAAGGCGAGAGGGGAGCTCGAGCAGCGGCGAAAATCGGGTTCTGGCATTGGCGGCGAGAGGCTGCTCCAGCAGCGACGGCGGAGCGCGGGAGGCCGCTGGCCCTGCGGCGCGAGGCGCCAGAGGTCGCCAACGCGAAGGGCGGGCGGCTGCCCACCTGTCGGCGCGAGGATGTGAGCTCCACATGGAGGCTCGCTGGCGCCAGGCGAGCTACAGCAGCAGTGGCGCGAGGGGCGGGAGGCCCGCCGGTGCGAGCTGAGGGAGGCCGCCCGCCGGCGTGACGCGCGGGAGCTTCACCGGCGGGAATGTGCGACCGCGCGCAGCAGTCTGTCGGCGTGAGGCGAGGGAGATCGCTGGCGCCAAGGGATGAAAGCTGCCCGCCAGTGGCAAGGGAGGAAGGCCGCCCACCGGCAAGAGATGTAAAGATTGATGTATGCTTGATGCCTTATTTTCTTTTCTTTTCTGAACATATCATTATTTCCATGCTGTCGCAATTACTATGATGTCGTGTTGGTCATTTGCAATTATATTTATGATTGGTGTAACATTATTCACCCGGAGATGTAAAGATTGGTGTATGCTTATATTGGTCTGGTTGAATATGTTGTGTATTTTGGACTGTGAGTATTCCTGATAATTTCTGGGTTAATTTGTATGCCTGAACTTTAGTATCTATTGTGAAAAAGCGTACAATTTTAAGCTTATTTTCGAATTTTGGTTGTTTCCTGAAATTCCCTGCCGTTCCCTGCGTCAGCTAACCAAATGGCTCATGCTTAATTACCGCAGCGGTAGGGGAAGCCAGCGTTTCCCCCATGTCAAGGGAATTCCAGCCGGGGGCTCTCGTTCCCCGGGATACGGTAGGTGCGCGACCAAATGAGCCCTGAGAGGAGAAACAAACTAAACAATTCAAAAATTTGCAGAGAATCTCCATGTACCAGGTCGCTGGCGTTCCCGTGGCCGCAGTGGCCGGCCGTCCTCGAGCCACCACGACCGGTCGCCCGGCGTTCCAGCAGCTGCGCCTGGTGTTTCCGCTGCTGGCTGTCCTTGAGCCAGTCCATGGTATTACCGTGGCCGTGGCCGCGTCCGCGCCTACCGCCGACGGTCCTCGAGCCAATCACCTATGTGTCTTCTCGCTCAGCCGGATTGGGAGCCTGCGCCCGTCGATCCGCTCGAGCTAGCTGCCGCGGCGATGGTGGGGAGCTACGCCAACAGAGGGGGCGTTAGGAACGGCGCGGCAGAGGGGAAGCCGGACGAACTGCAGCGGCAGCTGGGGGAGGCGGAGGTGGACTCGCTCAAGATCGCGGGCGTGGGGGCCTGGGGCAGCCTGCGCGCTGCTGCAGGATGCCTACGGCGGCGACTACCGCGACAAGGCGCATGTGCGGGTCTGGCGCCGCGCGGACTGCGCCACCGGGCTATTTTATGAGCGGGGAGGGGTGATGGGAACGAGGGCGCGCGTGGCCGGTGAGCTCGATGGGGCGACCTGCTTGAGGACGGCGACGGCGAGTAGGAAGAGGGGATGCGGAGGATGGCGATGGAGGAGGAAGAGCTGGGGAAGGAAGGATGAACGAGGGCAGAGACTTTAATGCAATTAATCTTTACGTGTCAGTGACCAGGAAATACGTATCATATACGCGCTGCAAATACATATGTTGTCAGCAGCGTGGCGTTCTCTGATTGGCTGCGTTTTCATCCTCGCCTAGTCCCAGGTTCCGTTGGGTGTTTTCGGGGCATAAGGGCATCTCCAACCGGGCGACCCAAACGGACGCGCTGGGCCGTCCGTTTTGGGCCGTTTGCGTGCCCGAGCGGACGCGCGGACGGTGCCCCGCGTCCGCGCGTCCGTTTGGGTCGCGCGCTGCGCCTAACGCGCCAGATTTGGGTCGCGGCGCCCCATGGTATGTTTTTCTTGTAAAATCACTAGAAAAACGCAAAATAAATTATAGAAAAAATATATAAAATAGTTGAAATGCTCTAAATGTATTATACATTACATAGTCCATGTAATCAAGGATAAAGTATTATTCAAATAAAATGAAGAAACGATACAAAATGCTCTAGGCTCCTTCATCATTGTTGTTTGCGGCATTGTTGCCTACATGCTTGCCACATGTGCTCGACCAAATCAGCCTGAAGCTGGTTGTGTACAGCTAGATCTCGAATTTCATGGTGCGCATGAAGAATGTCCTGAAATGATGCCGGAGCACGTTGAGGAGTAACCAACTCTCCTTGGCCGTCCCATTCATTATCAAAGAGTGAATCATCCCGCTCTACCTCAACAATCATGTTATGCATGATTACACAAGCGGTCATCACCTCCCACAGAGTTTGCACATCCCGGGCTGCGGCGGGTGTCCGACGATAGCCCAACGAGCTTGGAGGATGCCAAACGCCCGCTCGACATCTTTCCGGGCTGCCTCCTGCTCTTTGGCAAACCTTGCCTCCTGCTCCGAGCTGGGGTTTCGGATTGTCTTCACGAGTGTAGCCCAAGGTGGATAGATACCATCGGCAAGGTAGTACCCCTTGGTGTAGTGGTGGCCATTGATCTCAAAATCCACATCGGGGGACCGACCGTACGCTAGCCTATCAAACACCGGAGAGCGCTGCAGCACATTGATGTCATTGTGCGAGCCAGCCATTCCGAAGAATGAGTGCCAAATCCATGTGTCATGGGAAGCAACAGCTTCAAGAATGACTGTGCACCCCTCGGAATGGCCGCTGTATGCCCCCTGCCAACCAAAGGGGCAGTTCTTCCACTCCCAGTGCATGCGAGTCTATGCTGCCAAGCATCCCAGGAAACCCCCGGAAGCGTTGATCGACAACGGACGAGCTGTGTCCTCCGCATTTGGTTGCCGGAGGTACTCGTTCTCCGAACGAACCGATCACCGCTCCGCAGAACCTGTACATCGATTCCGGGCCGGTTGACTCACTCATGCGCGTGTACTCATCTACGAAATCACCGGCAACGCCATATGCGAGCATCCTAATCGCTGCCGTGCATTTACGGGTACGAAGAGAGGCCTACCTTGCCAAGTGCATCCACTTTCGCACGAAGTAGTCGTCGTAGATCTTGACGCCATCCATTATCCGGCGGAACAGCGGCCTGTTCATCCGAAAACGACGGCGAAACAAGTGCGGCACGAACAATGGATTGGGTTGGAAGTAGTCGTTGTAGAGCTGGTCGTGGCCGCGTTCTCTTTTGCGGTCCAAGGCGGCCGCGCGCCCCGGCAACGACCCCGGAACACGGGGATCTGCGAGACAATGTGCTCGTGGATGAGCACCGCAGACATCCGTGAAAAATTCGTCGTCGGACTCCTCTTCGACGACGTGTCGATGAAGTTCTTGAAGTAGTACTCGTCGTCGCTGTCCACCATGATGCTGAAAAGGGACACATATTAGTTCGAGCTTTTGAACGAACACCTCGCGAGCGGAGGCGATCCAAATGCTTCTCTAGGGACCTGCAGCCATGGCCGTCTCGGCCGACTTGCGGTCTGGAAACACGGTGCGGGAGGGCTCACCTCCGGCGGAAACGGCGCGGCTGCGAACGGCGGGAGGTGTCGCGACGGTGAGAGGACAACAACGCCGGCGCCGGCGTCCTCCGACTGCTGCTACGACGCGGCGAAAGCAGCGCGGGACCTCGACCTATGCTTCCGCCCGCTTGCCGGCGTCTCGACGACGATGGCCGGCGTCGACGCGCTCCGAAATCGCCGGTCCGTGGGTGGCGGCGGAGCGGGTGGGGAGATGTGTGCGGCGGCCTTGTGTTTTCGGTGGCGGACGGGCGGGCCGGGGCGGACAAGGGGAGGACGCGAGCGACCAGCCTTTCGCGTCCGCGGCCACGCAAACCCGGCCAAGATTTGGGCCGGGTTTGCGTCGTTCCGGACGCCGCGGGCATCCGTTTTAGGGATGGGTCCGCGCGCTGGGCCGCGTTTTTGTCCGTTTCGACCCATCCGGACGCGCGGGCGCGGGATGGGTCGCCCGGTTGGAGATGCCCTAAGCCCTCTAGCAATATACTACTTCACTAGAGTCGCCACCACATCCAACACCCGACGCAGGGCAGTGAGAGATCTAGAAATTTATCAAAGCGTGGGCGCACTGGGCGCATCGCAAGACAACTACATTTGTGTAGGACCAATATAAGCCTTGTATGAAGCAACTATTTTTTCATAATAGTTCTAATGTGGAAACACGAATACAATACATTACAGGTTCAAAATAAATTCAATTGTTCACAAGTTTGCAACACATCTAAATGTTCACAACACATTTGAATGCTTATATGCACCAAAAGTTCGTATTTCCACATATCCATATTAATTACCTCTAATATAGATGTATCTATATATATTTTAGTTTTAGGTACATCCATACCAGTGATTAGTAATATGAATCATAGGGAGTACCACATTAATATTTGAACCGTTGTGGCCTAAAGGATCTTCAGCAGCCACTCTACCTCCCGGGTCTTCGTTCTCCATGGTCCACTACAGGAATGGAGCTCGCTGCCGACGGCCAGCTGCCCTCGGCGTAGCCACGCCTGGCCCTCGGCGTAGGCTACGCCGACGGCAGCCCTCGGCGTAGCCCCTCGGCTTCTAGGTCCCTCGGCGTAGGAAGCCTCGCCGTCGGCGTACGTCTGGCTCTTGGCGTATGCGACCTACGCCGACGGCCAGCTGGGCCCCTCGGCGTCTCCTGGCGGCGCGACATCACCGTTAACGGCGCATCGGCAGACGCCAACGGCCTGCCCTCGGCGTACAGGAGCGATCCGGCGACGAACGGGGCGACGTGGCGCGAGCTGGCGACACCACCTGCGCCATCTACGCCGACAGCCAGCCCTCAACGTCTGCATGGGCCATGCAGTGCCACACGGCACGCTGCACGCGGCTGCCAGGCGCCATTCCTGTAGACGTCTACCGCTCGTCGGCCATCAAGGATTGGGTAGGGTTGAGAAATCAGGGTGGCCGCCGGCTCGACAAGCAAGCGTTTTGGCTCAGGAGTGCGTTCGGTTAGGGAACGGGATGAGGAGGAACGATTGAGGATTCACGATCGAGTCGCTCTATCAAAGATTTTTTTTCCAGAACGAATGGTTCATATAGAAGTTCAAAGTTCGAATACATGGTGGACCACCCGGTTCACTGCATTCCATCACATATTAAAAAACATTAATTTGGGAAAAAACACAGTTTAAAAGTTTTTAGGGATTAAAATATATTCACGGAGACGAAAACAATCCCAGATTTTTTCAACAGTTCACCGGGTTCAAAAAAATTCAAGTGGTCAAAGAAAGTAAAATTATGGATTCCAAAAAGAAAGTTCACCAGGTTCGTAAAAGATTCACGAGGTGACAGAAAGTACGTTCATGGATTTAAATAATAATTCACGGGGTTCAAAAAATATTGAGTGGGCGGAAAGGTACGGTTATTGATTAGAAAAATGTTCGCCGGGTTCAAAATATATCCAAGATCGAAACAAGTACTCACGGATTTGACATGCGTAAATATTCAAAATCATAATTTTGAAATAAAATAGTTCCTCGATTCATATTAATTGTCTCTAATGTAGTTGTACATTCATACATTTTAGTTCTAGATACATCGTAATATAAATCGGAGGGAGTAGCTCTTTTTTACAACCTCGTATATTTTTATTTAGTGACGTAGATTCGTTTTTCCATTTCCTGGCACGGCTCAAGCCTAGTGTAGTACTTTTTAAATATATGGCTCACTTTTTTTCTCTGACAAGTGTCTAGGAGCACTTGCTAGAGCTAAGAGCATCTCTAGCAGAATCCCCAAATCGAAACCCAAATTGATGTATGTAGGCCACCTCAAACGTGTTCTAAGGGTCGTAAAACAGCTCGCAGCCCAGACACCGCAAAACGAATCCCTAAAATGGCATATTCCGTCCTGGCCCCACAGTTTCCCTTCTTCTTCCCCAACTCCTGCCCGCCCCAACTTCTGCCCACGGTGTTGCCCCGCCCGCAGCCGGCCAGCCCCGCGCGCGTCCGTCGCCGGCCGAGCTCACCCCAGCCGAGCTCGCCCCGATCGCGCCTGCCCCTCCCCAGCCGAGCTCACCCCGGCCGCGCCCGCTCCGCCCGCGCCTGCTACCGGCCGAGCTCGCCCCGACAGCGCCCGCCCTGCCCCGGCCGAGCTTACCCCGGTCGCGCCTTTCCCGGTTGCGCATGTCGCCGGCCGAGCTCACCCCGGCCGCGCCCGCCGCCGGCCGAGTTCACCCTGGCCACCCGGCCTGCTCCGTGCAGCCTCGCCGCTCGCTTCCGCCGGTCTCCCGCTCTGGATTCCGGCGAACTTTGGCTCGATTCTGGCGACTCCGATGAAGTTTGGTAGACTCCAGCGGTCGTACGGGCTGAAATTTTCTTGGCGCCAACAAAGGAGTTGGGATGGGGTTCGCTCTCGAAAGGCCTCATGAAACTGAGTATTTGGAGTTTCCGCAACGCGAAACTGGAAAGACTGGAAAAAAAATCCGGATGGGGGCTCGATGCGGTGTCTAAACCCGCCCTTTTTTTTCTCTCTAAAACTCCAAAGTGGCAGTTATTATGCGGATGGGACCTGGATGGGGGTCTGCTAGAGATGATCTAACTTTTGAATAAGAGCTCACTTCCTTTCTCTCATAATCTCTCTCCTAAGCAAAAATATAATATTTTATCACTTATAGCTAGCTGACTGCATCTTATTGTATTTGCACTGGTGGACTTATAAGATGAAAGAACATTCAAGAAGTAGGTGCTATTATTCGTTTCCGGCTGAACCATGCAAAGTCTGCATGTTGGATCGTGCGGCCAACCACGACTGGCAAGATTGTCCGTCGTGAGCACCTTGCCATGAAGCACGAGGAGCCAAGCAAAATAGCGGCATTTAGGCTCATCCCATGCCTTCCAAAACTTGTCATGAAGCACAAGCCAAGCATGAGTCGGCGAACTGCCAACGGTGTGCCGACGTAGTGGAGTGAACTCCAGAGTCATTCCAAGGCCTTGTGGTTGAGTCCTCTAATAATCCATAAATATAGGGGGTCAATAGTAGTACCTTTCAAATAGAAAATGTTGCCTCGAACCCATAAGGAGTTAAAGGTATTGGTTAATAAATTTAATAAATTAGACAGTAAAAGATGCAAGAATTTGTATTTTCCAGTTTATAGTTTGAGGGAAAGTAAATGGCAAGTAAAGCAAAATGCTAGCAAGTAAATTGTGAATAAAGTAATGTGCATGAAAGTAAATGCTCTTGTGAGAGAAAATCCAATAATCTATGCAGCAAGAGGAGAAGCTTAGGAGTGTACTTATGTGAGCCAAGTGTTTCAAGGGAGACATAGACTTCATGCAATACAGATTTCTAATCCAGTGTGGTAAATATTTTGTCAAGTTTTATTCTCATCGGACGGGGTCTAAAATAGGTGCAGTCATAAACCTGAGCAAACACACCACTAATGATTGGTTCCTAAGCCATTTACATGTGTCAGCAATGGATTCATTAAGACATACATGTCCAACCATTTCCTAAAATTCTAAGATCCCCAATCATATAAACCCCCCTAATGCAACTTTAAAGATCCGGACAAGGTTTTGATACGTCTCCGACGTATCGATAATTTCTTATGTTCCATGCCACATTATTGATGATATCTACATGTTTTATGCATACTTTATGTCATTATTATGCGTTTTCCGGAACTAACCTATTGACGAGATGCCGAAGTGCCAGTTCCTGTTTTTTGCTGTTTTTGGTTTCAGAAATTCTAGTAAGGAAATATTCTCGGAATCGGACGAAATCAACGCCCAGCATCCTATTTTTCCACGAAGCTTCCAGAACACCCGAGAGAGGCCAGAGGGGGGCCACTGGGCCTCCAGATGATAGGCCGGCGCGGCCCTAGGGGGGGGCGCGCCCCCCTAGTGTGTCGTCGCCTCGTCGACCCTCCGACTCCGCCTCTTCGCCTATATAAAGGTCCTTGACCTAAAACTTCGATACGAAAAAGCCAAGGTACGAGAAACCTTCCAGAGCCGCCGTCATCGCGAAGCCAAGATCTGGGGGACAGGAGTCTCTGTTTCGGCACGCCGCCGGGACGGGGAAGTGCCCCCGGAAGGCTCCTCCATCGACACCACCGCCATCTTCATCAACGCTTCTGTCTCCCATGAGGAGGGAGTAGTTCTCCATCGAGGCTCGGGGCTGTACCGGTAGCTATGTGGTTCATCTCTCTCCTATGTGCTTCAATACAATAATCTCATGAGCTGCCTTACATGATTGAGATTCATATGATGATGCTTGTAATCTAGATGTCATTGTGCTAGTCAAGTGGATTTTACTTATGTGATCTCCGGAGACTCCTTGTCCCACGTGTGTAAAGGTGACGAGTGTGTGCACCGTGTGGGTCTCTTAGGCTATATTTCACGGAATACTTATTCATTGTTATGAATGGCATAGTGAAGTGCTTATTTATATCTCTTTATGATTGCAATGTGTTTTGTATCACAATATATCTGTGTGCTACTCTAGTGATGTTATTAAAGTAGTTTATTCCTCCCGCACGGTGTAATGGTGACGAGTGTGTGCATCGTGTAGTACTTGGCGTAGGCTATGATTGTGATCTCTTGTAGATTATGAAGTTAACTATTGCTATGATGGTATTGATGTGATCTATGCCTCCTTTCGTAGTGTGAAGGTGACGAGTGTGCATGCTATGTTAGTACTTGGTTTGGTTATGTTGATCTGTCATGCACTCTAAGGTTATTTAAATATGAACATTGAATATTGTGGAGCTTGTTAACTCCGGCATTGAGGGTTCGTGTAATCCTACACGGTTAGTGGTGTTCATCATCCAACAAGAGGGTGTAGAGTCTAGCATCTATCTATTTATTCTGTTATGTGATCAATGTTGAGAGTGTCCACTAGTGAAAGTATGATCCCTAGGCCTTGTTCCTAAATATCGCTATCGCTGCTTGTTTCTTGTTCTCATCGCATCCGTATTGTCCGCAATATTACCACCATCAACCACACGCCAGCAAGCACTTTTCAGGCGCCGTTACTACTTGCTCATACTTATTCATACCACCTGTATTTCACTATCTCTTCGCCGAACTAGTGCACCTATTAGGTGTGTTGGGGACACAAGAGACTTCTTGCTTTGTGGTTGCGGGGTTGCTTGAGAGGAATATCTTTGACCTCTTCCTCCCCGAGTTCGATAAACCTTGGGTGATCCACTTAAGGGAAACTTGCTGCTGTTCTACAAACCTCTGCTCTTGGAGGCCCAACACTGTCTACAAGAATAGAAGCTCCCGTAGACATCAAGCACTTTTCTGGCGCCGTTGCCGGGGAGGAAAGGTAAACGGCACTCACACAACGGACCCCAGCAACTAAGCACTTTTCTGGCGCCGTTGCCGGGGAGGAAAGGTAAAAGGAGCTCATACTCCGGTCCCAGGTAAAGTACTTTTCTGTTGCTTTTGTGTGTGTGCTCGAAGCTATTTTCTTTAGATCCTGCAATTGCATCTTTTTGTTTCTTGTTTACACTCGTTTGGCATAATGGACAACAATGAGCTTCTTATTCTATTTCTTGATTTAAGACATGGATGGTTTGATGCGAAAATTAAAAAACCCATGGAACATATTAGTATGAACACTTTGAATACCATTGTTGCTAATGATATGGAAAATTCTAAGCTTGGGGAAGCTGGTTTTGATGAGCATGATCTTTTTAGTCCACCAAGCATTGAGGAGAAAATTTTCTTTGATGACACTTTGCCTCCTATTTATGATGATTATAATGATAGTAGTCTTTTAGTACCGCTTCGTTATGGAGGATAAATTTGATTATGATTACAATATGCCTCCTATATTTGATGATGAGAATAATAATGATAGCTACTTTGTTGAATTTGCTCCCACTACAACTAATAAATTTGATTATGCCTATGTGGAGAGTAATAATTTTATGCATGAGACTCATGATAAGAATGCTTTATGTGATAGTTATATTGTTGAGTTTGCTCATGATGCTACTGAAAGTTATTATGAGAGAGGAAAATATGGTTGTAGAAATTTTCATGTTACTAAAATGCCTCTCTATATGCTGAAATTTTTGAAGCTACACTTGTTTTATCTTCCTATGCTTGTCACTTTGCTCTTCATGAACTTGTTTATTTACAAGATTCCTATGCATAGGAAGCATGTTAGGCTTAAATTTTTTTTGAATTTGCTTCTTGATGCTCTCTTTTGCTTCAAATACTATTTCTTGCGAGTGCATCATTAAAACTGTTGAGCCCATCTTAATGGCTATAAAGAAAGAACTTCTTGGAGATAACCCATGTGTTTATTTTGCTACAGTACCTCTATTTTATATTTGTGTCTTGGAAGTTGTTACTACTGTAGCAACCTCTCCTTATCTTAGTTTTGTGCATTGTTGTGCCAAGTAAAGTCTTTGATAGTAAGGTTCATACTAGATTTGGATTACTCGCGCAGAAACAGATTTCTTTGCTGTCACGAATTTCGACCTGCCTCTCCGTAGGTAGCTCGGAAAAATATGGCAATTTACGTGCGTGATCCTCAGATATGTACGCAACTTTCATTCAATTTGGGCATTTTCATTTGAGCAAGTCTGGTGCCTCAATAACATCCGTCTTTACGGACTGTTCTGTTTTGACAGATTCTGCCTTTTATTTCGCATTGCTTCTTTTGCTATGTTGCATAGATTTCTTTGTTCCATTGACTTCCAGTAGCTTTGGGCAATGTCCAGAAGTGTTAAGAATGATTTTGTCACCTCTTAACATGTGAATTTTGATTATGCACTAACCCTCTAATGAGTTTGTTTCGAGTTTGGTGTGGAGGAATTTTTCAAGGGTCAAGAGAGGAGGATGATATACTATGATCAAGAAGAGTGAAAGCTCTAAGCTTGGGGATGCCCCGGTGGTTCACCCCTGCATATTTCAAGAAGACTCAAGCATCTAAGCTTGGGGATGCCCAAGGCATCCCCTTCTTCATCGACAATTTATCAGGTTCCTTCTCTTGAAACTATATTTTTATTCGGCCACATCTTATGTACTTTACTTGGAGCGTCTGTGTGCTTTTGTTTTTGTTTGAATAAAATGGATCCTAGCATTCATTGTGTGGGAGAGAGACACGCTCCGCTGTTGCATATGGACAAATATGTCCTTAGGCTTTACTCATAGTATTCATGGCGAAGGTTGAATCTTCTTCGTTAAATTGTTATATGGTTGGAAACGGGAAATGCTACATGTAGTAATTCTAAAATGTCTTGAATAATTTGATACTTGGCAATTGTTGTGCTCATGTTTAAGCTCTTGCATCATATACTTTGCACCTATTAATGAAGAAATACATAGAGCTTGCTAAAATTTGGTTTGCATAATTGGTCTCTCTAAAGTCTAGATAATTTCTAGTATTGAGTTTTGAACAACAAGGAAGACGGTGTAGAGTCTTATAATGTTTACAATATGTCTTTTATGTGAGTTTTGCTGCACCGGTTCATCCTTGTGTTTATTTCAAATAACCTTGCTAGCCTAAAACTTGTATCGAGAGGGAATACTTCTCATGCATCCAAAATCCTTGAGCCAACCACTATGCCATTTGTGTCCACCATACCTACCTACTACATGGTATTTCTCTGCCATTCCAAAGTAAATTGCTTGAGTGCTACCTTTAAATAATTCAAAATTTATCACCTCTGATTCGTGTCAATGTTTTATAGCTCATGAGGAAGTATGTGGTGTTTATCTTTCATTCTTGCTGGGCAACTTTCACCAATGGACTAGTGGCTTCATCCGCTTATCCAATAATTTTGCAAAAAGACCTGGCAATGGGATTCCCAGTCCCAAATTAATTAACCTAAATAGACACTCCTCCATGGTATGTGATTGTTGGACGGCACCCGAAGGATTCGGTTAGCCATGGCTTGAGAAAGCAAAGGTGGGGAGGAGTGTCATCATAATAAAACTAAAATAAAAAGGCTCTCCTTCATGGTATGAGACTGTTGGCAGGCACCCGAGGATTCGGTTAGCCATGGTTTGTGAAAGAAAGGTTGGAAGGAGTGCCACCCAAAAATAAAAATAATTCATGGGAGCCGCTCTTTGAAGGTTTGTACGGCAAGGGGGTTAGAGTGCCCACTACCATTCGTTGACAACAACAAACACCTCTCAAAATTTTATTTTTATGCTCTCTTTATGTTTTCAAAACCAAAGCTCTAGCACAAATATAGCAATCAATGCTTCCCTCTGCGAAGGGCCTTTCTTTTACTTTTATGTTGAGTCAGTTCACCTATCTCTCTCCACCTCAAGAAGCAAACACTTGTGTGAACTGTGCATTGATTCCTACATACTTGCATATTGCACTTGTTATATTACTTTACATTGACAATATCCATGAGATATACATGTTATAAGTTGAAAGCAACCGCTGAAACTTAATCTTCCTTTGTGTTGATTCAATACCTTTACTATGAATTTATTGCTTTATGAGTTAACTCTTATGCAAGACTTATTGATGCTTGTCTTGAAAGTACTATTCATGAAAAGTATTTGCTTTATGATTCATTTGTTTACTCATGTCATTTACCATTGTTTTGATCGCTGCATTCATTACATATGCTTACAATAGTATGATCAAGATTATGATGGCATGTCACTCCAGAAATTATCTTTGTTATCGTTTACCTGCTCGGGACGAGCAGGAACTAAGCTTAGGGATGCTGATACGTCTCCGACGTATCGATAATTTCTTATGTTCCATGCCACATTATTGATGATATCTACATGTTTTATGCATACTTTATGTCATTATTATGCGTTTTCCGGAACTAACCTATTGACGAGATGCCGAAGTGCCGGTTCTCGTTTTCTGCTGTTTTTGGTTTCAGAAATCCTAGTAAGGAAATATTCTCGGAATCGGACGAAATCAACGCCCAGCATCCTATTTTTCCACGAAGCTTCCAGAACACCCGAGAGAGGCCAGAGGGGGGCCACTGGGCCTCCAGATGATAGGCCGGTGCGGCCCTAGGGGGGGGCGCCCCCCTAGTGTGTCGTCGCCTCGTCGACCCTCCGACTCCGCCTCTTCGCTTATATAAAGGTCCCTGACCTAAAACTTCGATACGAAAAAGCCACGGTACGAGAAACCTTCCAGAGCCGCCGTCATCGCGAAGCCAAGATCTAGGGGACAGGAGTCTCTGTTCCGGCACGCCACCGAGACGGGGAAGTGCCCCCGGAAGGCTCCTCCATCGACACCACCGCCATCTTCATCAACGCTGCTGTCTCCCATGAGGAGGGAGTAGTTCTCCATCGAGGCTCGGGGCTGTACCGGTAGCTATGTGGTTCATCTCTCTCCTATGTGCTTCAATACAATAATCTCATGAGCTGCCTTACATGATTGAGATTCATATGATGATGCTTGTAATCTAGATGTCATTGTGCTAGTCAAGTGGATTTTACTTATGTGATCTCCGGAGACTCCTTGTCCCACGTGTGTAAAGGTGACAGTGTGTGCACCGTGTGGGTCTCTTAGGCTATATTTCACAGAATACTTATTCACTCGTTATGAATGGCATAGTGAAGTGCTTATTTATATATCTTTATGATTGCAATGTGTTTTGTATCACAATATATCCGTGTGCTACTCTAGTGATGTTATTAAAGTAGTTTATTCCTCCCGCACGGTGTAATGGTGACGAGTGTGTGCATCGTGTAGTACTTGGCGTAGGCTATGATTGTGATCTCTTGTAGATTATGAAGTTAACTATTGCTATGATGGTATTGATGTGATCTATGCCTCCTTTCGTAGTGTGAAGGTGACGAGTGTGCATGCTATGTTAGTACTTGGTTTGGTTATGTTGATTTGTCATGCACTCTAAGGTTATTTAAATATGAACATTGAATATTGTGGAGCTTGTTAACTCCGGCATTGAGGGTTCGTGTAATCCTACACAGTTAGTGGTGTTCATCATCCAACAAGAGGGTGTAGAGTCTAGCATCTATCTATTTATTCTGTTATGTGATCAATGTTGAGAGTGTCCACTAGTGAAAGTATGATCCCTAGGCCTTGTTCCTAAATACTGCTATCGCTGCTTGTTTACTGTTCTACTGCATCTGTATTGTCTGCAATATTACCACCATCAACCACACGCCAGCAAGCACTTTTCTGGCGCCGTTACTACTGCTCATACTTATTCATACCACATGTATTTCACTATCTCTTCGCCGAACTAGTGCACCTATTAGGTGTGTTGGGGACACAAGAGACTTCTTGCTTTGTGGTTGCAGGGGTTGCTTGAGAGGAATATCTTTGACCTCTTCCTCCCTGAGTTCGATAAACCTTGGGTGATCCACTTAAGGGAAACTTGCTGCTGTTCTACAAACCTCTGCTCTTGGAGGCCCAACACTGTCTACAAGAATAGAAGCTCCCGTAGACATCAGGTTTCTATCATCTTGAGACATCCATACTGCTTTTCATTAGACTACGGTGCAACCCTATGAACCAGGTGAACTGACACACATTCGATGTTCGTATGTTACCATCATAGAAACACATAAAGTACAAAACTTGACTAAACACTCATGACATACTATATAGAAATCATAGTCAAATCCATCTTATGCTCTCAGAAACATGGGGAACTATACGCAACGCTAAAACATGATGATGATTAGTGGCATATGATATACATCACAATCTGAAAATATAACTTCACCACCAAATAATAACAAGCTACCGAGCATAAGAATGCACACAACACTAGAAACTTAGTCAGGGTTTTGATCTATTACAAACTATGAGGGGGATGAAGTGAATCGTTGATATGGAGTCGGTGCTGATGTTGGGGACGATGGAGATGTTGATGGAGAGACTCCTCCCTATTCCAAGGAGGAGTTAGTGGTGACGATGGATTTGCTTTCTCCCAAGTGGAGACCTCAGAGCATCTAGATCTGCCCTCTCCAGAAGAAGGAGAAGACTTACACCTCTATCTCCACCTCTTTAATTCTCGAAAAATTTTATGGCGTAACTTTTTCTGCGATACAGAGTTTCCCATAAAAAAAACTGAGGCGAGGCGACGCTCGAGGATCAGATGGGCCCCGCTCATGCGGTTGTAGGTATCACGCCCTGTGAGTGGGCCTAGCTCAACCTTCATTATCTTCCCTATTGACTTCTTGTGCCCATGGTCTTTCTCGTGATGAAAAGTTTCTGCAATATTTTTCCTTGAATTATTTGTATATCCAAATGTATCTGAAATGTAAAATTATAAAATTGGAGGTTAACTGCTGATGACGCTCGCGTATATCATCAATTCGTTGGGACTCCAAGCGCATATTGTCTTAGAAAGCATTCCCCATAAGGGCGTCTCGAGAGTTTATATCGAACTCTCGGGGAATTGGCTTCGAGTTATCTCCTCTTTATCTTCTTCCAGCAATCCTGCAAAGCAATTTTTTTCCTTATGTCCCCAACCCCACCGTATGGTTGTCAAGCACAAGATTTCGTATTAGCAACTGTAGATAAAAGAGTTGTTCAAACTAAAGTAAAGTAAATAAACTAAGTAAACTAGATAAAATCGATAAAGAGATAGTTGTTTTTGGATATTGTGTGTGTTTAAGTGAAGAAAGTATTTTTGTATTTTCGGACTGAAAAATTGCAGTAAATGCAAAGTGTGATAAAAGTAGTGGAAATGTGTTTCTTATGATTAAAATTGGACCGGGGTTCACGGGTTCACTTGTCTAATCTCTTTTTAAGTTGTACTGAAACTAACAATTCATCACTGACGTAATATTGGTGGAACTTCAACATTTGTTTGATAAGAGCATTTATATGGGCGTCACTTCCTAACATAGAGATGATGCAACACATCTATCTTATACTCCACAAGAAAGAGAAAATTCCAAACAATCTTTTATTAAAAATTAACATAACATAGCTTTAATTATTTTGACATGATGTTTAAATAACAAATATGCTACTTTGATTCAACAACATTATCACTATTGTCACATGATAAACATAGCACATGCATTCATTTCATCCCTAGTGAGGAAGAAATGGTAAAGGTAAAACCATAGTAGATCATGAATTTGGTGTCACTATTAAATCAGTACAACCATGCTACTCTATCTAATACACACTTCTCCCCACACATGTTCTTGCATACAAGTTGGATCAAAACAAGCACTTAAGAACGGGGTATATGATATGCATCTATCAATACATTTTACACATAATAGATTCCAATCTCATATATTAATATCATAGAATAAAGATCCACCACATAGGAATTACATATATGACCATAATCATGGTGGAAAGCTCATATAGTACTAAGATCTACAAAAAACAAGAGAGAAATAGATCAAGTTACTGTCACAAACCCATAGTCTAGAGGTGGAATACTCCCCTTTCATCATGGTGATGATGTGAAAGACGTTGGAGAAGGTGGAGATCCCTCCGGCGGCGGCTCCGGCGGAGTTTCCCCCTTCAATGCTCTCTGCTTCAGCCTCTGTTTTGATGTTTTGGTGTTTATGCGGTGCTCTCCTCGAGGAAACCCTAGGGGATCATATATGTAAGACTTTTTAGGTCAAATTAAGTCGGTTGGCAAAAGAGTCAGGCGAAACGGAGGCCCGAGAACCAAACGAGATAGGGTGACGCGCCCACCCTTACTGGACACGCCACCTGCCCTCATTTGGGCCTCTAGGCCCTTCTCGTGAGGTTCCAATGATCCAGATGCTTCTCGGGGTGAAATATTGACAACCTCAAAGTCCTAGCTCAATTTGACTCTGTTTAGGTCCATCAAAGTAGACAAATACACAAAACAGGGTTTTTCTGTAGAGTTATAACCCAAATAAGGAGGATCATTGGTAAATCCCGATAAATCAATGTAAAACATGGATATAACATCATATATGTTGCAAATATGTGGAAATATGTATCAATAAACTACAAAGTTCATGTATGCATTTTACATGCATCAACATTCACAAGCTTAAACTATGCTCGTCCTCGAGTATAAAGGTGATAGAAATAACATGGATTTTGGAGTTTATTGCATTGCTTCTATATCATTATCATGCATAGTTTCACAAGATTCAGTCATTAAAGAATGACAATAAGAAAATGAGCTATAAAGTGACATCTCTCACATTCTGCAAAGCATGCTTAATAATAAGTGGCATTGTGAGCAAATAAATGAGAAGTATTATGGACCATCAAGCATGCTTGAATGAACATAGAATTTTCATATATCTATATAAATTTTCCTATAGAGTTTTCATATTTCTATATCGAATATGCTAGTTCTAAGACGCCTGAGAAATCTAGGTTAACTAGATGGCCGTTAGACAGTAGCATTAAGATACGTGCATCAAAATATGCTTCCCTCCGTCAAACCGGTAGTTGCTATCGTACCTGTGGGCGTGCTCTGGTTTTCGTTGGGCCTTTTATCTTTTTATGTTATGATATATGGGTTCTTAGAGTGTTTGCACCGGACAGTTGACAAGTACATGTTGGATTGGTACTATTTTTCTTGAAATAGTAATCCATTTCACTTCGTTTTTGAGCATTTTTTGTCGTTATTTTAGTTCTAATTTTGGTGTCTTTGTGTTTAATAGTTTTTTCTCACTTGCACATAGGTTGTAACTGAGTTTTTATTTTTATTTGTCTATAGGTTGCTACTGAGATATTTTTTCCGTAGATTTTTCCATTTACACATAGGCTGTAACTGGGATTTTCCAAGTTGCACATAAGCTGTAACTGAGATTTTTTTTGTGTGGTTGCACTAAGGTTGCAACCAACATTATCTCAACTGCACATGGTTTTGCAACTAAGATTTTTTCTGTAGATTTTTTTTCGGTTGAAGATGGTTTGAAACTGAGATTTTTTTAGTTTTACATGTGTTACAACTAAGATTTCTCAGTTGCTGAGTTGCATATAGGTTGTAACTAAGATTTTCCGGTTGCACATAGGTTGTTACTAAGATTTTCCAATTGCATATAGATTGTAACTAAGATTTTACTAGATATATACGGGTTGCGACTGTGATTTTCCTAATTGCACATTGATGCAACTAACATTTTCCGATTGTGCGTGGGTTGCAACTAAAGGAGTTTTAGTTATGCATGGATTGAAACTAAGATTTTCATAGTTACACATAAGTAGTAACTAAGATTTTTTAGTTGTGTAAGTGTTGTAACTGAGATTTTACTAGTTACGTATATGTTGTGACTATGACTTTCCTTGTTTCACGTGGGGTGCAACTAAAAACTTTACGGTTGCACATAGGTTATTTTCTCAGTTATGCGTAGGGTATTTATTTTTTTGCAAAAACGCATATATTGCAACTAATATTCTTCGAGTTACATACATGATCAAATAATTAGTTGCATCGATTAAATTGAGCGGGAGCGATTTGCTGGTTTCCTGCCCAAGTCCTGCTGCAGTTCGCCAATCGTCTATCTAGTCCCTGCTACCTTCGATCTGCGCTGAGCCGATCTGAGTTGGAGCGGTGCGGCGTGGACGCTAGGTCACGCCGAGCTATGGCTCTGTCAAGCAACCAGACGAGCGCTTCTATACTTGGAGCGATTCAGGTAGTCGGCCCAGTTTCCACGCGGCCCAAGAGGTTACGGCTTTTCTCCGCTCAATCGAAACAAACTCAGAAATACAACGTACGCATACGTATAAAATCTTCGTTGCACCGAGTCAAGGTAGGGCGAGGGTCCGACCTCGCCCTACCGACCCTCGCCCTACCGGGAGCTCCGCCACTGGACAAAAGAGTTGGCCGAACCGGCCTGGTCAGACCAGACCGACCACACCCACTCGATCTCCCCTCTCTCTATCTCTCTCCGCCGTTCTCGCGCTAGATTGTTCGCCTCTCTCCGCTCTTTCATAGTGATGTGTAAAACCATGTCACTAATATCTCAGTACGATTAGCATATAAGTTGGACATAGTTTCTTGCCCAGCTGCACATACAATTTTTATGATTAACTACAATGTCTTTCAAATTGGAGCTTACTTGGAAGCTATCACCCATGTCTCTGTTGAAATATTGGGCCTACTTTTAGTGGCCCAAATTAGATTTCAGTTTTTACTATAAATCTTAAAGCCCACATAGTGGCAGCCTTATGAGTTTGAGCCCAAGTTGGTGGCAACTCACTAGGGAGTGGCAAGAGGTGGGAAGTTTAGTCCCACATGGAAAGTTTGGAGAAAGTTAGACCACCTTATAAGGTGGGTTGTTCCACCACTAGTAAGTGAGTGAGAATAGGAGTGCTACACGCGCGCTCCTCCTCCTCGCTCGCTCGTCTCGACACGACACGACACGACACGACACGTCACGTCACGTCACGTCACGTCACGTCACGTCACGTCACGTCACGTCACGTCACGATGCGCGCGCCGCGCTCGTGGTGAGTGGATTGAGCCTCGAGCCGAGACTTTCCTTACTCGAAACGTGGGCGTGCCCCACGTTGCCTAGGGTTTCCTGAGCCTATATAATCTCTTGCCCGGCTACCGCAGAAATATATCCAATATACGAGTTAGGGTTTCCACCTCTCTCTGCTTGCGCCACCATCGTAGCCTACTCCATCCCGCGCGCCGACGTGCATCGACGAACGGGAGAGCAGGTCTCCGGAACCGCTCGTCCTTGCGATCCTGTACGGGAGAGGGCAAATTAGGTTTTTGGGAAGCGCTCTGCGCGACTACTCAAGCTCTTCATCACGGGTCGCCTTCCGTCCAAGTCGGGCGGTGCTGCCTACCATCGTCTTCAACGCCGTCTACTTCGACCCGTCGTCTCTGTCGTCAACAACGTTACTGCTGCGACATCATCTGCTACATCTCCACCGCCACCTCCACCAGATCGGTACGTGCGACATATCTCGATCTGTTTAGCGATGGATGCTTTACCGTTTGTGCTGCTGCTACTCATGTTGATTAATGCATCTAGTATGTTCGAGTTTCACATGTTAGTAGTTGTTGTCATTATGTTTTATATTCTGGAATTAATCATGGAAATTGTGCCTAATTATCCAACAATCCAAAAACCTAATTGTAGGCAATTTCCTGAGTTAACAATGGCTGGTTTTGCTGATGCACTGAGGCCGGATAAGTTTACCGGTGTGCACTTTAAGAGGTGGCAGGTTAATGCCACGCTCTGACTTACTCATCTGAAAGTGTTCGAAGTTAGTGATGGTTTACCTGAAGGAACTATATCTGAGCAAGATCAGAACAAGTTCAAGGAAAACAATACTCTCTTCGTCGGATGCATTCTGAGTATTCTTTCTGATCGTCTGTGTGATGTGTACATGCACATAACAGATGGTAAAGAGCTCCGGGATGCACCGAATGCTAAATTCGGTGCAACCGATGCGAACGTGAACTGTACATCATGGAGAGCTTCCATGACATCAGGATGGTAAACTACCGTTCTGTAGTCGAACAAGCTCATGAGATACAGTGCATTGTGAAAGAGCTTCAACTCCTTAAGTGTGCCTTACCTGACAAGTTTGTGGCTGGATGCATCATCGCTAAGTTGCCCCCTTCATGGAGGAACTTTGCCACAACTCTCAAACACAAGAGACAGGAGATATCGGTTGAAAATCTGATAGCGTCTCTTGATGTTGAGGAGAAAGCTCGGGCTAAGGATAATACTAAGAAAGGAGAGGGTCGGTCTAGCGCCAACATGGTGCGAAGAAACCCTACAGCAAGAACAAAGGGAATAACAAGCCCTCCTTCAATAAGCCTATGAAGACTACAACCTTCAAGAAGAAGAAGATGATAAACAAAGCAGATCTGAGCTGCTTTACGTGTGGAGAGACTGGCCACTTTTCTAAGGATTGTCCAGAGAGGGCAGAACGCAAGAAAAAGGCGAGGCAAGTCAACACGGTGACCGCTAGCAATGCTGATGGGTACGGTAATCTCTTTACTGTTCTTTCGGTATTTCAATCTCCATGTTGGTGGATTTATACAGGTGCTAATGTTCATGTGTGTGCTGACATATCCATGTTCACTTATTACCAGGTCGCCCGGGATTCTTCCGTCTTGATGGGGAATGGGTCACATGTTTCTGTTCGTGGTGTTGGCACGGTAGATCCGAAGTTCACTTCGGGAAGATCGTGCAGCTGAGGAACGTGCAGCATGTCCCTACTATGAACAAGAATCTTGTTAGCGGCTCCCTTCTATGCAGAGATGGGTTTAAGGTTGTTTTAGAGTCGAATAAAGTAGTTGTATCTAAGTTTGGGCAATTTATTGGTAAAGGCTATGAGTGCGGAGGTTTGTTCCGCTTTTCGCTTTCCGATTTCAGTAATAAGTCTGTGAACCATGTTTGTGGCAATGTTAGTGATGATACCAGTGTATGGCATTCTCGTTTATGTCACATTAATTTTGGTTTAATGTCTCGGCTATCTAGTTTGAGTTTAATTCCGAATTTCACCATTGCCAAAGGTTCTAAGTGCCATAGTTGTGTGCAATCAAAGCAACCTCAGAAGCCTCAGAAGGCGGCCGAGGAGAGAAACTTGGTACCTCTAGAACTCATACATTCTGATCTATGTGAGATGAATGGTGTGTTGACAAAAGGTGGAAAGAGATATTTCATGATATTGATTAATGATGCGACTAGATTTTGCTATGTTTATTTGTTGCGAACTAAAGATGAAGCTTTAGACTACTTTAAAATTTATAAGGCCGAAGTTGAAAATCAACTAGAGAGAAAGATCAAGCGTCTTAGGTCGGATCATGGTGGCGAATATTTTCCTAAAATCTTTGATGAATTCTGTGAGGAACATGACATTATTCATGAGAGGACGCCTCCCTATTCGCCCCAAACAAACGGGGTTGCCGAGAGGAAAAACCGCATGCTGACTGACTTGGTGAATTCCATGTTAGCCACTGCTGGTTTATCAAAGGCATGGTGGGGGAGGCTTTGTTGACTTCATGTCATGTCCTGAATAGAGTTCCTAACAAGAATAAAGAGAAAACCCCCTTACGAGGAGTGGGCTGGGAGAAAACCATCACTTTCGTATTTGCGCACATGGGGATGTTTGGCGAAAGTCAATATTCCAATTACTAAGAAGCGCAAACTTGGACCAAAGACAAGTGGATTGTATCTTTCTAGGTTATGCTCCGCGGAGTGTAGGATATAGATTTTTAGTAGTTCAATCCGAGGTACCCGATATGCATGTTGATACTATTATGGAATCTCGTGATGCAACATTTTTTGAGAATATGTTTCCTATGAAAGATATGCATATCATTGCTAGAATTTCTACTGAGATAATTCCTGAGTCTAGTACATCTAATGAGTATTTTGAACAATCACATGAGAATGTTACTGAGAAGGATGACAATGAAGCTCCTAAACGGAGCAAGAGACGAAGGATTGAAAAAATCCTTTGGTGATGATTTCATTGTGTACCTTGTGGATGATACTCCCACATCCATTGCAGAGGCATATGCATCTCCAGATGCGAGATGATCGGAAAGAAGCTGTCCATAATGAGATGGACTCGATTCTTTCTAATGGAACTTGGGAGTTGTCAGAACGACCCCATGGATGCAAGCCTGTAGGCTGCAAATGAGTGTTCAAGAAGAAGCTAAGACCTGATGGTACTATTGAAAAGTACAAGGCGCGGCTTGTAGCGAAAGGCTACACACAGAGAGAAGACGAAGATTACTTCGACACCTATTCACCTATCGCTAGACTTACCAACATTGGAGTACTACTATCCATGGCTGCCTCCTATGGTCTTATCGTTCATCTAATGGACGTAAAGACAGCTTTCCTTAATGGAGAGTTGGAAGAGGAAATCTATATGGATCAGCCTGATGGGTTTGTAGTAAAAGGTGAAGAAAGAAAGGTGTGCAAGTTGCTGATATCTTTATATGGCCTGAAACAAGCACCTAAGCAATGGCATGAGAAGTTTGACGAATTTTGACTTCGTAGGCTTTGTTGTCAATGAGGCCGACAAGTGCGTTTACTATCGCCATGGTGGGGGCGAAGGTGTTATACTATGTTTGTATGTGGATGATATTCTGATATTTGGTACAAACATGAAAGTAATACACGAGGTCAAGTCTTTGTTATCAAAGTGCTTTGATATGAAAGATCTGGGAAAAGCTGATGTGATTCTGAACATCAAGCTTATTAAGAACGAGAGTGGATTACTCTAACATAATCCCATTATGTTGAGAAGATCTTGAGCCGGTTCGGCTATATTGATAGCAAGTCTTCTCCAACACCTTATGATCCCAGTGTGACATTACGCAAGAACCGGAGGATTGCCATAGATCAAGCCGAGATACTCTCGGATTGTTGGCTCACTCATGTACTTAGCGAGCGCGACTAGACCGGACATCTCTTTTGCTGTTAGCAAGTTGAGTAGGTTCATGTCAAACCCGGGTACTGATCATTGGCATGCACTTGATAGGGTCATGCGCTACCTATGTGGTACAATGAGTTATGAGATTCACTATTCAGAGCATCCAGCTGTGCTTGAAGGATATTGACGTGGGCATTACCCTTCGGGTAACCAATGTTGCTCTACCCTACGTGGTCCAACAGGAGGCCCATGAAGGAACCCGGCGGCAAGATGGGCCACTAGGGCGGTGCGACGGAAGATTACTTGGAGTACAAGACGCGGAGGAAGCCGAACAAGGAAAGATTGGAGATAGATCTATCGTAAACCTACTCGTACTCGATTAGATCTCTCGGGACCCGGCCGCCTATATAAAGGCCAGGAGAGGGGCTATCGAGGGACACAATCAACCTTAGCGAGTATTAGCCAGCAGAAGCTTAGAACTAGGTTACCCTAGCAACTAGCATCTCGACGAGATTACAGCCGAACTATTCGGCATCCCATTGTAACCTGTTTTCATCATAATCAAGAACGAGACGAGCGGGACGTAAGGGTTTTACCTCATCGAGGGCCCCGAACCTGGGTAAATCGCTCTCCCCGCTTGTCTGTGTACCGATGTCTCGTGTCAGCCTGCAGGATTCCATCAACCCTAAGCCCTATCGGAGGGCATTGCCGAGGAGCACCCTCGACAATTGGCGCCGTCTGTGGGAACCCTGTCGGCACAAGGCAGGGCATCGGCAGATCCGATCATGACACCGGCGGCTTCGCCGGCAGCTTCATCAGCAGCTTCATCGACACCATCGTCACCAACCACGGGAAGCCCGATTCGATTCGGCTCCTACGAGTTTACTCCACACAGCGATTCCTCCCGCTCGAACTTTTCAGATCTACAAGGGAACACGGAGATGACCTTCGGCAGCGTCCACTACAACGTCAACGCATAGGGAATCCTTCGATTGCTGGAATCCCCCACTTCCGGATCGGCGGGTTCAAGCGCGTCATCATCACTCGATCTGTCGGCTGGACTGATGGGATCGACGTGCTCACCCGCTCCCTCGACTCCCCGCTCGGTGTCCTCCATGTCGGTAGGCTCGGATGATTCCTCATCCTCGAAACTAACTTCGTACTACTGCCTGAACTGTGACACCAGGCACGGGCTGGGATCAAGCGACATGCCGTTCATCTGCAACGCCCAGTATTCATCGGGAGAGGACAGTATTGACAGCATCATCCAGGGAACCACCCGAAGAACGGCACACCATCAGGTTTATGTCGCCAATAACACGGGAAACGCAAGGCGCAGAGGAGACGAGGACCATACCCCCCGTTCCAGTAGAAGGGCAAGTTTTGAAAACAGCGCCAGCAACCGCGACAGTGATTACACCATCGCGGATGAGGAGTGGGCGGCAGCAAGGGCAGCAGTACTCAACAACACGCCGCTCCCCGCAGGAACTTCGGTTGGAACCCTCAATGCTTATCGCTCCATACTAGAGAAAAACCGGGAGCACCTGTCGAAAGAGCAAGCCACCCTTGAGAGACGCCTATCTGCGGCGGATCGATCCAGCGAACGACGAAGGGGCTCGCAAGGGAGTGCCTCCTGAAACACTCACGGAACAGGCAAGAACCGGTCAAGACTATCCAGGCTTTCAGAAGATGACGCCAGAGAAATAACGTCGAACCTGACCAAATCCTTTATGACTATGGATACCGCCGGCATGCCACGGCCGAAAACCGTTGCAGGAGCAACGGCCAACCTCGCCGCATACCTCATCAACCAGCGCCCCGAAGGATCCATGGCTCAAGCTCATCGAGGTGCCCTGGAGAGTCTCGCAATATTGGGGAACAACCTAGTCCCGCCAAAAGAAAGTACCATCGTCCAAGGCAGTGGGTCGAAACATCATGCGAGAGATGCTCGAGACGAAATCACCCAGAGCAGGATCGACAAAGCAAGACGGCGACGCGCCGCTAGGAAGGACGACGACAGCGATTCTTCGGACGAAGACCAGGAGTACGACGGCGAGCTTAGGGGAGCCGACTGTCTAAGTTACAAGATCCGCGAAACGATGCCGCGCAAAAAGTTCAAGCCTACCCCTACTGATGCCGCCAAGTACGATGGGCAGCAAGAACCAAGGTCCTGGATAGACGACTACCTGCAGACTGTGATCCTGCACAAAGGAAACCAGATAGCCGCAATGCAATGCTTACAGCTTTACTTGAAGGATTCAGCACGGGCCTGGCTAAGGGGGTTGCCGAAAGGTTCTGTTAAATCATGGGATGACCTAGTAGATGCTTTCGTCGCCAACTTCCAAGCAACATACAAGAGGCCCGTCGGAATCGAAGAGCTGCGGAATTGCCGCCAGAAGCAGAAGGAGTCGATGCGTTCATACATCGGGAGATTCACAAAACTCCTGAACGCTGCCGAAGACGTATCCGTCGACGCAGCAATCGACGCTTTCAGCGACGGCGTTCAGCGGGAAAGCTACATAGAGGAACTTGGGCGCAAAAAGCCGAAAACCATAACCAAGTTAATGGAAATCGCCAACAGCTGGGCCGATGGTGAAGACAATGTTTTTAAGCCACGACAACGCAGCGACGACGAAGGAGATGACCAGCCGAAACATGACTCGGGTGGTCGAAGGGATCGCAACAAGAGAAGGAAGAACCGCAGTTACGATGACAACAACTTGGTGGCCGCAGGCTACTCTGATCAGCAGGGTGATCGGTATGATGACAGGCGAGAGGATCGACAGGACGGTAATCGGAGCAACTCTGGGAACCGTGGCAACTATAAACCACGACAACAGAGAACACCCGAACTACCCTACGCCGAGCAGATCAACGCCCCATGCTACCTGCATTCATATACCGATTCCAAGGATGGTAAAATAAAGTCTAGCCACCTGCTCAGGGACTGTCGGCAGTTCATCGATATGCATAAACTCATCCAGCAGGCAGGCCAGCAACAGCTACCGCCACCACCACCACCCCCACCGCAACATCAGGTCCAGCAAGCTCAACCTCATCAACCCAACGAGGCATTTCCACCACCACGTGGGCAGATGAGCATGATCCATAGGACAGGTGTCTCGAAAAGAGAGATGAAGAAGCTCACCCGAGAGATCAACTTGGCAGAAAGCATCATGGCAAACATCCCTGAGTACGTCGAATGGTCCTCTCAGAACATTACGTTCAGTCGAGCAGATCACCCGATGACCATACCAAAACCAGGTCACGCTGCCTTGGTAGTCGAAGCACAAATTGGGGGGTTCAAGATGAGCAAAGTCTTCATGGATGGTGGAAGCGGTCTAAACCTGATATTTGTCGACACAATTAGAAGTATGGGGATCACCATGAACATGTTGGAAGAAACAGACACCTGCTTCCATGGGATCCTTCCAACAGCACCGGGCTACTCTCTTGGCAAAGTCTACCTGAATGTCATCTTCGGCAGGGCCGACAATTTCAGGAAGGAAAAGATCGAGTTTGAAGTGGTGAACTGGGAGTCTGTTATCACCAGGTTTTGGACAAATCCAAAGGTGGGCCGGGCTTGGAAGATTACATGTGGAAGATTTCTGAAGCGGCCTGGCACGAAGGATTTGGGCTGAATTGCCCGTGTATCTTTATTTAGTAGTTTATTATCTTAGATAAGAGTTAGAGTTTGTATCGTGCACGATGGGATATTCCCACGTTAGAAAGTCCCCTGGACTATAAATATGTACCTAGGGTTTATGGAATAAACAACAACTCACGTTCAACCCCAAAACAAACCAATCTCGGCGCATCGCCAACTCCTTCGTCTCGAGGGTTTCTATCGGGTAAGCGACATGCTGCCTAGATCGCATCTTGCGATCTAGGCAGCACAAGCCCCACGTTGTTCATGCGTTGCTCGTACTGAAGCGCTTTTGATGGCGAGCAACGTAGTTATCATTAGATGTGTTAGGGTTAGCATTGTTCTTCGTTTAAGCATGCTTACGTAGTGCAACCCTTGCATATCTAGCCGCCCTCACGCCTATCTCAGGTGTGGGGGCGGCACCCCGCTTGATCATTATTTAGTAGATCTGATCCGTTACGATTGCTCCTTGTTCTACAAGGATTAGTTTAATATCTGCAATAGTTAGGCCTTACAAAGGGGGAGGATCCAGTGGCACGTAGGGTGGCGTTCGCAAGTCCTAAACAGGATGTTCCGAGGATCAACTTCATGTTGGTTTTTAGGCCTTGTTTAGGATCGGCTTACGAGCACCGTGCGTGGCCGCGAGGCCCAACCCGGAGTAGGATGATCCGATTATGCGGTGAAAACCCTAAATCGTCGTAGATCTAATTATCTCTATCTTGATCAAGCAGGACCACCAAGTATTCGTGCACCCCGTACGAATCATGGGTGGATCGGCTCTTTGAGCCGATTCACGAGATAACCCGAGAGCCGATCGAGGCTCGTATTTAACGTTTACATGTATGCCCTGCGCAGAAACTAAGCGAGGCATCCCCATCACCTTCCCGGCCAGGTATAGGTCGGGTGGCACGCCCTTGCACTTCGCATCGCCGCGTGTGACCGGAAGAGCATTGCGGGCCGTCGCTCGGAGGGGTCTCAGCCAGCCGCAGCTCTAGGCTCTTCCCGGCTCTACGGTGTTGACAAGGCCGCTGCCCGCCGGTGGGTTTTGGCAGTCAACACATTCTCGGCACGCCCGGTGGGACAATCGTCTACATCAACCACATCGCCATCTACATCCGAGATGGCGGACGGCACGCCGGTCACCTACGAGGAGCTGCCTGACGAGCTCAAGAAGCAATACAACGAGATCAAGGCCACCCTCGAAGCCGACCTCATCGACTCTTTTCAGAGAACCCGTTCCCATGGCATCGGATGGAAGGGATTCTCACCGCAAGGTGCTCTCGATGGGATAGACCTCTCCGCCCGTCGGAGGAACGCACCGGGGACCGGCGGCAGAGATCAACTACTTGGTGGCTCACTCACTACATCGCCACTCGAAAACTTGGTCAACGTGTTGGAGCGTGTCGCTCGCGCGCGTAATCCAGGAGATCATGAGCCACCGCACTCGCCGTCGGACCAGCTCTCGGGACTCATCAAGGAGAGTTGCCATTCCGAGTCCCGTCCACCGCTGCCATATGCGTTGGCAGCACTCGCTGAAGTGCCGACTACACCGGCATTCCTCGTCTACAAGATTGGTGGTGACCCTAGTGACTACCGGTTCTTAATGGAGGCGCCTAAGGAGATCCCTCAAGGATACGCGTGCACGTATGTGCCGGATTGTGGTGATCGGGCACTCACAAACCAGGCCACAACATCGGGGACTCCGGCGAAGACAGGAGGAACGTCGGCAACGTAGCTTGAGAAGCGGACGTGGCTAACTAAGTACGCCACACCGACGAAACTCCCGAGCCCAGCTCCCGCAGCTTGGCTCGAGCTAGAAAAGCAAACATGGCTGGCTAAGTACGCCACCCCGGCGAATCTTCGCAGTGCAACTCCTACAGCCAAGCACAGCGGATCGATCGCACCATACCGAGAGACCAGTTCGGCATGGTGCCGAAAAGAAGGGCGATCGGCTATTCCAAGCCGTACCCCGACGATTACGAGATGATCCCGCTGCCACCTAAATATCGGCTCCCCGACTTTTCCAAATTCAGTGGATCGGATGGCTCCAGCCTCCATCGAGCACGTCGGCCGATATTTGGCTCAACTAGGACCGGCTTCGGTGTCGGATCAGCTACGCGTGAGGCTCTTTTCTCGGTCCCTCACGGGATCGGCTTTTGGATGGTACACCTCTTTGCCACCAAACTCCATCCGAGTCTTGGAAGCAATTGGAAGAACAGTTCCATATGCAATACCATTCGAAGCTTCCGAGTCTAGCATTGCCGATCTAGCACAACTACGTCGAAGCGCGGGGAAACGGTGACAGAGTACATCCAGCCGCTTCAGGAATCTTAGGAACCGATGTTATTCGGTTCGTATAACCGAAAAGGAAGCGATCGAGTTGGCAGTAGCCGGCCTTGCAACACAGCTCAAGGACATGGCCTCCCAAGCGAGATTATCCCTCGCCGGCGCACATGGTTCGAAACTATCAGCATATGAACAGCCGCCACCCGGACTCGTACCAAGACAAGTTCAAGCGTGCAGTAGTCATGGTCGATACAGAGGAAGATGAAGTGCCTGCGGGAGACCAAGAAATAGCAATGGCTGAGTGGACTCGGGGAGGAACCCCGTGTCCCGCAAATGGGTAAAGCCGCCGGGGCCGCCCGTGGGATTTGATTTCGACGTGACCAAGACCGAGCAAATCTTCGACCTCCTGCTCAAGGAGAAACAGTTGACGATTCCCGAAGGTCTCAAGTTCCCCACGGCGAAGGAACTAAATGGAAAGCCGTACTCGCAAATTCCACAACTCGCTTTCCCATGCCACCAACGACCGCCGGTGTGGCGTCGGCACATCCAAGCGGCGATAGAGAAGGGGCGGCTGATTTTCAACCAGTACGCCATGAAGGTCGACACCCAACCCTTCCCCGCCGTTAACATGGTGGAAGTCACCTACCCCGAGGATTGCCGCCCAGTGTCCCTCGTTCAGCATCAACATGGTAGGACTCGGGAACCACTCCGGCAAAGATGGAGATGAGGGCAGCTTGCTCTCATAGCAAGGATACAGAGGAGGCCGCTCCACGCGATCGGCTCCGTCATGATGGCAAGCGCTATGTCACGAGATGGAGAGGTGAAGAATATAAGATATCAGCGACCCTCTCTCGATCACCTCCTCAACAAATATGTGAGTCAGTATGACCAACGCCGACGGTCCAATTATGATGATAGAGGAGATCATCTGGCTAGAGAAGCCAGAAGATATCGTCGGCAGAATCGCGATGAGGAGGAGCACGAGCGCTGTGCCACGGAAACATCAAGGGAGCAAGATGACAACGCCAGACACTGGGACTGCCCCTTCTTCAGACACTCGCCGGGATTCAGGAATGAGCCGATTGCCCACAATCGGCAATTGCCCGTAATGCAACAAGAAGAAGAAGGAGGCAGCCAACGTGTCCGTGTTCGAGCGCCTAGGGCCTCTCCCGCCACAAAGCAAACGCGCTGAGTCACCTCGTTGGGCAGATCTTGAGGATTCAGAAGACGAGGGAGAAGTGGAAGAAGACAGGTACCACCGGCCAAGGTGGTGCCCTGACGGACTCAGCCGTTCCCAAAAGCGCAGGGTTCAGCGATTGCGCGGCCTGGAGGAAGCCGAAAGGTTATACCTACATACGCTAAGGAAGGCACGACCTGATCTGGCTGCAAAAGTTCAGCGAACCCTGGATGAAGAGGGTCGTCCACGGAAAATGGAGTGGCGCCCCAAACAGAGGAAAGCCGATGATGAGACATCGGCCGGCACAAACATGGTACTCGTCTTGCCGACGGAGCTTAGTGCTCCACGACTCTACGGTGCACTCAAGGTGGACGACAGCAAGCGCATCAAGTCAGAGGTTGGGTTGGTTTTATCCAGCCTAACCGAATAGCAAGATCAAACCAATGAGCAAACCAGGCGAGGATGATCCTTGTGATCGGCCCCAAAAGTTTGTGAAGGGACATTACAGGACCTTCAGTCAGCTCTCCAATGAATATGGAGGCCGATTCAGGCAATCGGCCAAAATTACTTTCACCACATGTTCTGCTTGTGTTCAGCACCGATCTACTGAGCAGCGGCCACGTCGGCAGACGAGAGTCAGCGTGGATTTTTGCAAAGCCGACGTACAAGTGCAGTGCCCTGGCTATCCATAGAAGCCGATATATGCAGTCATCCAGCAGGTATCGGCTCGGGGGGCATATAATCAGATGAACATGTGCAGATAAACATGTGAGAACATACGTGCAAGGAAACATTGGGGGCGATTAAGAAAAATCGGCCAAATAAAAAAAATATATATATATGAAAATTCGAAAATTTTCGAACACAGCCGATGCAGCAGGCATCGACTTAAGGATATGAAAGCCGATGCATGGCCATCGACTCAAGGGGAGTAACTGTTACGATCAGAGGGTCAATGGAGCACAAAGGGAGATTTTTATGAAGGAACTCCTCAATGGAGCAGCTTTGGAAGCTCGGATCCTCTCTTCAAGAACAATATCGGAGCAAGCATGAGCGGGCGGATCAGGTCAAGGATGGATTGCATTAGATTCACCAAAGGAAAGAAGCCGATCTAGCCAGCAAGTACTAAAGAAGCTCGGGGGGCAGCTCACCTTGAAGGCTCTCTGCTTTGGGAAGCCGATTATGTCCAGGGCTTGGACTGTGCTGTTGCTGCAAGAAGAGGAAAGGGATTGGATTCTCAAAATAGCCGATGAGTTGTTGTCGGCTAAGGGATCGCGAAGAATTTTGGTCAGATATCTAATCGCAGCCTAAAAATTGAGAAGTTTTTAGCCTACGAGCTAATTAGAATCCGGTTTCCTCGGTGTTCAAAAGGAAAGAAGTCCGACGCGTTGCTATCGGTCTTAGCATGACAGGCGGAAGGGATGAAATTGGAGCAATTAAAGGATGAATGGAAAGAACAATTTCATTAATTCCAAAAGAGCGGCTTTACAAGAAAGAGCCGATGGCTCTCAAAAGAGGGATCTGGTGCCTAGTGCACTTCTACTACTAGTCCTATACTACTAGTCGTCGATGTCCTCGTCATCGCCGCCGTCGACGTCGTCGGCGCTGCTCCCAGTGGAGCTCCTCGTCGCCGCTGCCCCAGCCCTTGGCCGGAGCCTCTTCCTCCTCGTCATCATCATCATCCTCGCTGTCCGCCCAGGAGCGGAAGCGCTTGGTCGGCGGATACCCGATGGAGGAGGAGGAGTCATCCTCCTCCTCTTCCTCTTCGTCATCATCTTCGTCCTCGCTGTCCGCCCACATGCGGGAGCGCTTCTTCGGCGGGAGCTTGGCGGAGGGGGAGGCCTTGGCCTTCGCTCGCTTCTCCTTCTTTCTCCTCCTTGTTGGAGGAGAAGGGATTCACTGCGGGGTAGAGGCTGTCTTCGTTCTTCTTCTTCGGCGAAGATTGGGGGAAGAGTTTTGAGAAGGAAGAGGAAGAGGAAGACATTGCTACAGGAGGAGAGGGTTTTTTTGGTGCCGATGGCTGGGATGGAATAGAGGATAAAGAGAGCTAACCAGTCGGCACAGTTAAGTAATGAGAAATCTGGTGAAGGTGTAATGCCCTTGCAGTTTCCAAGGAGTCAATGCTAAAGCTATCAGAATTTGCAGAGAAGCTGAGAAGACCGGGCATAATAATGACGGATGCTGCAACGGCTCTGCTCTGCCACGACATGACCCTTCGAAGGGAAAGCATAATGATTTTGGAAATGTTATTTCCAAAACCAGGGGGGCATGTGTTATCACCAGGTTTTGGACAAATCCAAAGGTGGGCCGGGCTTGGAAGATTACACGTGGAAGATTTCTGAAGCGGCCTGGCACGAAGGATTTGGGCTGAATTGCCCGTGTATCTTTATTTAGTAGTTTATTATCTTAGATAAGAGTTAGAGTTTGTATCGTGCACGATGGGATATTCCCACATTAGAAAGTCCCCTGGACTATAAATATGTACCTAGGGTTTATGGAATAAACAACAACTCACGTTCAACCCCAAAACAAACCAATCTCGGCGCATCGCCAACTCCTTCGTCTCGAGGGTTTCTATCGGGTAGCGACATGCTGCCTAGATCGCATCTTGCGATCTAGGCAAGCACAAGCCCCACGTTGTTCATGCGTTGCTCGTACCGAAGCGCTTTTGATGGCGAGCAACGTAGTTATCATTAGATGTGTTAGGGTTAGCATTGTTCTTCGTTTAAGCATGCTTACGTAGTGCAACCCTTGCATATCTAGCCGCCCTCACGCCTATCTCAGGTGTGGGGCGGCACCCCGCTTGATCATTATTTAGTAGATCTTATCCGTTACGATTGCTCCTTGTTCTACAAGGATTAGTTTAATATCTCGCAATAGTTAGGCCTTACAAAGGGGGAGGATCCAATGGCACGTAGGGTGGCGTTCGCAAGTCCTAAACAGGATGTTCCGAGGATCAACTTCATGTTGGTTTTTAGGCCTTGTTTAGGATCGGCTTACGAGCACCGTGCGTGGCCGCGAGGCCCAACTCCGGAGTAGGATGATCCGATTATGCGGTGAAAACCCTAAATCGTCGTAGATCTAATTAGCTCTATCTTGATCAAGCAGGACCACCAAGTATTCGTGCACCCCGTACGAATCATGGGTGGATCGGCTCTTTGAGCCGATTCACGAGATAACCCGAGAGCCGATCGAGGCTCGTATTTAACGTTTACATGTATGCCCCCGCAGAAACTAAGCGAGGCATCCCCATCACCTTCCCCGGCCGGGTATAGGTCAGGTGGCACGCCCTTGCACTTCGCATCACCGCGTGTGACCAGAAGAGCATTGCGGGCCGTCGCTCGGAGGGGTCTCAGCCAGCCGCAGCTCTAGGCTCTTCCCGGCTCTACGGTGTTGACAAGGCCGCTGCCCGCCGGTGGGTTTTGGCAGTCAACAGAGTCACAGTATCACGCTATACTCGGGAGACCAGCGTATGCCAAGTTCATGGCTGTGCCGCATTATGCATACCTCAAGCTGAAAATGCCTGGGAACAACGGGACAAACATCACAGTCTATGGAAGTTTCTCACGCTCGGACAATTGTGATCGCGACTTTCAGAGGATTGCTGCAAAGTTCGGGTCACAGCAAGAAATCATCGACCCTCCGCCCAAGCTATCTATACGAGAAGTTAAGGAAGAAAAAGATGGCAGGGACGCCAAGAAGAAGCCAGCCGCTCTCACCCTTAAAGCTTCGACAGCAGAAGCTTCGGCAGCAGAAGTTTCGCAGCGCGAAGCCTCGGCAGCAGAAAGGGTTCTGGCAGCCGATGGCACTGAAGGCTTAGGAGATAGCAAGACGATGGCAATCACCGCCCAAACCCTCGACGAAACCAGCAACGCTGCAAAGCAATCACTAACGCGGTGAAGAAGCCGTAAGAGGAGAAGAACCCCTTCCGTGCCTAAGCAAGTCTACTAGCCTTTACTCTCTTTTCTCCTTTAATTTAAACAGTGGCTTTCCCTTTTCCGCCCTCTAGCATCGTGCTTACCTTATTAATAAGAACTTAAGCCTTATTTCCTTGTTAAGCATTGCAGTAACGACAAACTTCTAAGCCCCATCACTATGCAAACATAGTACAAGGCAGAAGATCGCGCTCCAAAAAAGCCTCTACGAGTGCTAAAGGACGTTCACCTTTCCTTCCGCTATACATGCCTCTACGAGTGCCGTAAATAGCAAGAGTTTGAAAATACATATAAACAACAACCCACGTTCGATATTTTACTTATGGAAATATCAAAGGAACAACGGGCTCATCGGCAGAACCAATACACCCGAAATATTCGGGAGTGCCTGTCAAAATTTAAAACGGTTGAAAGCAAAGTTGTGCATACAACAGGTTTAGCAAAACCTGCAACACGAGCTGATCACTCAAATGATTTGCTAACCAACCAATATACATACATCTAAACGAGCAACTAAGATTCGCTCAAGACAAAACTTGCCAACGACAATAACATGGTAAAAGTACATATGCATGTATCTACCGAATAAAAAGGCGTCATTACATAAATCCAAACATTTGGATAAAATAGCCAAATTGTCTATTTACGAGACGGACATTTAAACCCTGAAATCACCCTTGCGGAGTTTCTCCGTCTTCAGGTACCCTTGAGCTCTCCTCGAGTCTATCGACAATTATGTTGGAAGGCAACAATACCTTCGGATACAGTGCCCCCAAGTCTCCAGTAGCGTTGGCAATCGACATAGAACCTCGCCGAAGGATAACGGGCAAGAACAAGGGCAAGTGTAAACCTGGCCCCTGCAAAAACTTGCGCACGTACCAACTCTCGGACCTTCTTGGCGTTACCAAATTCAGACATCAAATCAAGGAGAGTTGGAGGAACTACGTTCAAAGGGAACATTGTCTTCCAAACCAGCCTCATAGCCTTATAGCACTTGTCAAAAAAGGTATGGACCCGTCGAACCCGATCTTGAAATCGCGCGACAGCCGAAGCCTTCGAGTGCTCCCGCCAGAAAATCTCTTCGGATGAGGATAGCTGGGTCAATGCATTCACACGTTCGTGAATCCGTTTGTTCTCCTCTGCACGGTTCAGAGCTATGACTGGCACAGAAGTAAGCAAAGGATCAGATAAGATTCTATCAATCAAAGGGCGCAGAGATCAAAGGACTCACAGCTGAAGCTTTTGGTAGCCTTATGTAGCTCAGTAAGAGCATACCGCTCTACGTCGGCTGCAATCTCGCTCTTCTTGTTCACAATTGCAGCCAAGGCGTAAGTGCTACGCAGGTCCTTTTCCATTTGCGTGATTCGGTCCTTCATTCTTTGGACCCGATCACCTTCGGGAAGAACGCCCGAAGAGTCATCAACAAACGAGGGCACCGGGAAAACCTGCAGGCAACAACGTCAAAAGGATGATGGTTATGGGCAAATCAAGCATCCAATGTAACTCCCATCGGGAGAGGTACAAGAAATTCCTATCGAAGAAGTACAAACGAAGATATTATGACAAAAGTACGCCGACAACATTGCCAAGACACAGTTGTTCATTACAAACTTGGGTTCTCGCAACAGTAATAATGTTTCATACTAGCCCAAGGATAAAATTGTTACAACAATCAAGGAGCCCGAGTCCGAGTCGACAGTGCCGGGCCAGCACGATGCCTTTCCCGACGAAACTAAATCAAGGAGCCGGCGAGCACAAGTACGGGCGGATGTCTGTAAAAGCGCTTAAGTTAACAAGTCGCCCATCTTTCTCTTTCGGCAGCTCCTTAGTCATTTCTTCAATGTCAGCCTTAAAGCCGTAACCCATCATAAGTTGGAAGGCAAGGAGGGCACCATAGGTACGTGAGGTGCGCTTGAATACCTCGATGACCTCCTTAGTGTCGATCGCGAAGGCATCAATCAGCTCCCCGCAGTCTTCTCCTCGCTTGGCCTTGGGGAATATCATTGAATGCATTCGCGCCGCAGCACCCTTTCCCTTGTCAAGCAACTCCCGGGTAAGCCGGTGGGTGGCGAGAACCATTGACACACCATTTGCCTGGGAGTTGCTTGGAACTTTGTCCAAAGCAGTAGCAGGGATGCTGGCGGCTTCTGCAAAGAAATTAAAGGGAATCGTTGACGAAGAAACAGATTCATAAAAAGTGGTAATCTACAAGAGATGTAGGGACTTACCAAGCAGGGCCAAGGCAGACTGACGGAGGAGTTCATCCTTTTCTGCCGCCCGAGCTTCTTCCTCCTTCAGCCTCTCCTTCAGCTTGTTCAGTTCTTCTTTCAGGGAGTCGACCTCCTGGCGAGCTATGGCGGCCTTTTTGATGGCGCCATCCAGCTTTGAAGAGGAAGACTTAGCCTCCTCCTGCAGCTCGGATTTTGTCCGCCTCCAGAGAGGTGAATTGAGAGGCGAAGGCCTCTAAAGAGGATATCACACCTCGTAGATCCTTGAAGAAAGGGAATGTTTTACAAAGATCATTAGGCAAAGACACATTCTAGAAGATTCTTGTTAAATTCGAGAAAGACTTACAGAAGGAGGAGCTGTGGCAGCAGCAGGAGCATCTTTCCCTCTGGAAAGGGAGGAGGCAGTCGATGCTTGCGCCGCGGGAGCCGCCTTAGGAGTCGAAGCTTCGGAAGCTGCGGCGGCCGGTGAGACAAAGATCGTGCCCGACCCTCTTAGGTGGAGGCTCAATAAAATCATCGTCACTACAAGGAAGGTTTGATCGACTAAGTTATGAGAAAAATATGAAAAGACCAAGGAGCTGAAAATAGTAAGAAGAAGAAAAACACTTACATATCAAGGAGATCATCTTCATCGGCAAAGCCGCCGATTGACCTTTTCGTAGGTGGAGCCCCGGTCTCCTCCGTGCCTGCATTAACAAAGGCATCGTGATCAGCGTCATCATCACGCATTGATCCCTCTCGTGTCGCAAGTATCATCGGGCCGATGGGGGAGATTGGTGTGAGCAGTTTCAGAATCTATCGGGTCATCATGATCGCTTGTTGGGTTTTTATGCTCAACAGTACAAGAGTCAACGGGTTCTGAAGAGCCTCTTCCTTCGGAAGTATCATTTGGCAAGTTGTGAAAATCCTCGGAAGCTACGAGGGTCTGTAGAAGAAAAGACGAATGAGAATAACAGTAATCATGTTGATTAAGTAAATAGCAAGCATAAGAAGAATCTGAGGAGGGAAATTACCTCCGGTGGTGGATGATCGGCATCAAAAGGAGTATACGGGGACAACAATGGGATTGAGTCTTCTTGACTGAAGGAAGTAAGGCGACGGACTTCATCAAGCAGTTCTTTTTCCGACAGCTCGGCAGCGTTAATTCTGGTCTCGACCTTTGGACCCGAATACAACCACATTGGACAAATTCTAGCCATAACTGGTTGGACTCGACGTTTCAAGAACACTGCCGCTACCACAGTACCAACCATGGTTTGGCCATCAGCTTCTCTAATCCGAAGAAGTCTAGCAAATAGTTCGTCGGCAGCTACTTTTTCGTCGGGAGAGAGAACATTCTTCCAGGAATTCTTAGGCTTGGCTTCAAGGGCATCGACAAAACAGGGAAGCTGAGATTCGGGTGATAAAGAATCCTTGATATAGAACCACTTCAATCTCCACCCTTGCACGGACTCTCTCATTGGGAAATTGAAGTAATTGACATCCGAACGAGCTACAAATCCCACTCCTCCGGTGACAAAAGATCCGTTACTACTGCTGTATCTTTTCACATCGAAGATCTTCTTCCACAACCCAAAATGAGGCTCAACGCCCAGATATGCTTCGCAGAGGGTGATAAACACAGCAACGTGGAGGATTGAGTTGGGAGTGAGTTGCCATAACTGGATTTCGTAAGTTCGCAAGAGATGGAAGAGGAATTCGTGGACGGGAAGCGAAAGACCTCGGTATAAGAACGATAAGAACATCACGGTAAAACCGGCAGGGGGATTAGGTCGAGAAATCGCACCTGGAAAGATCACATTCCCCTCATCGGAGGAGATCAATCCCAGTGCTTCGGATCTTTTTCGTCACGCTTGGTAACGGTAGAGGCTGTCCAATCTCCGGGCCTGGCTGCTGAACTTGGTGGCGCCATCGGCGCCGGAGCTGGGGGAGGAGCGCCAGGCGCGCCTTCCTTCGAAAGAATCGAGGAAGATTTGGCGGCGGCACCGCCGCTCGTGGAACTGGCGGTGGTGCTAGGGTTCTTCTTCTTCGCCATTGTGAGATCTAGGAGAAATTGGAAGACAGTGGTGGCGGCGCGAGCGGTTGTGAACAGGAGAAGAAGAAGAACAGCGAAGGATTGAATGAAGGAGAATGCTAGGGATTTCTATCTCTTGGGGAACTTAAGGAAGGCTTCATATTGTTAATGGGCCTTTTCTCCGCTAATGGTTGCGGAAATCGAGGAGGTGCCTCGCTAACCGTGTGAAGAGGAGCAGGAATTGCTCGAAAACAGAGGCTGGCAGGTTGCGTCTTATCGACCAAAATCAAGGGGACAGAAAAACGACATCAATGACGTCATGAGGAATGATTGCATACGAAGAGATAAGAAAGTATCGGTGAACAACTTGAGCCTACGCACGGATTGCGAGCATCCGCACCTAGACTCGGGGCTACTCCCATCGGAGCGCCGACGCGCACCCGATAGAATAAAGGTTCGAAGGAAAAACTTGACTTGAGTCTGTACCCGGATGTAAGCACCCGTGCCCAGACTCGGGGGGCTACTCCCATCGGGAGCACTGAACGCGCACCCGATAAAACTTTTTTGCACTCCAGGATCATGCCCGGGGACTTGATTCTGTGTAGGATAACGTTGTTTTGCCATCGGTAGTTAACCAACAGAAGTTGGGCACGTTATTCGTTATCCCTTGCATAAAGAAAGTGTATCGGATGGACTACAAAGACCGGCAGGAAAAAGCTTCGCGTAAGAAAATGTTCGAGTGGTACAACTTGAGTCTACGCACGGATTGCAAGCATCCGTACCTAGACTTGGGGGCTACTCCCATCGGGAGCGCTGGCGCGCACCCGATAGAAAATAGAAGATAAAAGAAACGCAAGAATGATCAAGGAGAAGTACTTCGGAAGAAGACATGCTCTAGTCTCTACCCGAATTATGTTCGGCTAGACACTCGGGGGCTACTGACGTGGGCATTACCCTTCGGGTAACCAATGTTGCTCTACCCTACGTGGTCCAACAGGAGGCCCATGAAGGAACCCGACGGCAAGATGGGCCACTAGGGTGGTGCGACGGAAGATTACTTGGAGTACAAGACGCGGAGGAAGCCGAACAAGGAAAGATTGGAGATAGATCTACTGTAAACCTACTCGTACTCGATTAGATCTCTCGGGACCTGGCCGCCTATATAAAGGCCAGGAGAGGGGCTATCGAGGGACACAATCAACCTTAGCAAGTATTAGCCAGCGAAGCTTAGAACTAGGTTACCCTAGCAACTAGCATCTCGACGAGATTACAGCCGAACTACTCGGCATCCCATTGTAACCTGTTTTCATCATAATCAAGAACAGACAGGCAGGACGTAAGGGTTTTACCTCATCGAGGGCCCCGAACCTGGGTAAATCGCTCTCCCCGCTTGTCTCTGTACCGATGTCTCGTGTCTGCCTCCAGGATTCCATCAACCCTAAGCCCCTATCGGAGGGCATTGCCGAGGAGCACCCTCGACAGATATAGTGATTCGAATTGGATCTCAGACGTAGCTGATCAGTACGCCATAAGTGGGTATGTATTTACCTTTGGAGGTGGCGCAGTGTCATGGAGATCTTGCAAGAAAACCATATTGACGAGGTCAACTATGGAAGCAAAACTTAATGCTTTAGACACAACCACTGTTGAATCAGAATGGTTGCGTGAGCTCTTGATGGACTTGCCTGTGGTTGAAAATCCTGTTCTGGCAATCCTTTTGAATTGTGACAATCAAACTGTAATTTTCAAAGTGAACAATTCTAAGGACAACGCGAAGTCATCAAGACACGTCAAGAGACGTTTGAAGTCTGTCAGGAAATTGCGAAACTCCGGAGTAATAACTGTTACATATATTCAAACAGACAAAAACCTGGCAGATCCCTTTACAAAGGGACTATCACGTAATGTGATAGAAACATCGAGGGAGATGGGTTTGAGACCCGTTGATGTTACGCCATAGTGGTAACCCAACCTTTGTGATCGGAGATCCCGTGAATTAGGACCTGGGAAGAACAAACTAGTGGTTTAATTGAGGAGAGTATTATGTAATCTTCTCTATGTGAAGATTCACAACTCTCAATTGTTGTAAGGCAGGTTGGCAACAAGCCTTAATGTGTTTATGTTGGCTATTTTTTAGCAAAGATGCTGTCATACAGTGCATTCTTGAAATAACACATCTATATGAGTCTGATTGTTAAACGTCGCAATCTATGAGATTTTGGGTGATCTCTAGTAAACTCATGAAGAGACCACGAAGTATGACGCATATGCTTCACCTACGGGGTAGGCTACTGGCAGCCATGTACTGGTCATGACTTTGAGTGAAACCCTGTTCACGCAAAACTTGCAATTCAAGGCTCAGTCCATTGTTCAAGTGTGAATGGATGTAGCTTAAGGTTCTAGGCGGAAGTTCAACTTAACAGTCTCCGCTGAAACACTGGTATATAAACAAGCAGCGAATATTGGTAAATCTCTAAATGGGGATTTGAGATCTGGTGGGGGATTGTTGAAATATTGGGCCTACTTTTAGTGGCCCAAATTAGATTTCAGTTTTCCCTATAAATCTCAAAGCCCACGTAGTGGCAGCCTTGTGAGTTTGAGCCCAAGTTGGTGGCAGCTCACTAGGGAGTGGAAAGAGGTGGAAAGTTTAGTCCCACCCCACATTGAAAGTTGGGAGGAAGTTAGACCACCTTATAAGGTGGGTTGTTCCACCACTAGTAAGTGAGTGAGAATAGGAGTACTACACACGCGCTCCTCCTCCTCGCTCGCTCGTCTCGACTCGACACGTCACGACGCGCGCGCTGCGCTCATGGTGAGTGGATTGAGCCTCGTGCCGAGACTTCCCTTACTTTTTGCAGCTCAGGAAAACGAACAGGGTCCTAGACGGACGCGTCGCAGTTAGTCGGTTCGGGTCGCTCCCGGATCGTGGGCTATCTGTAACCGACTCAAAACGTGGGCGTGCCCCACGTTGCCTAGGGTTTCCTGAGCCTATATAATGTCTTGCCCGGCTACCGCAAAAATATCCAATACACGAGTTAGGGTTTCCACCTCTCTCTGCTTGCGCCGCCATCGTAGCATACTCCATCCCGCGCGCCGCCGTGCATCGGCGAACGGGAGAGCAGGTCTCCGGAACCGCTCGTCCTTGCGATCCTGTACGGGAGAGGGCGAATTAGGTTTTTGGGAAGCGCTCTGCGCGACTACTCAAGCTCTTCATCACGGGCCGCCTTCCGTCCAAGTCGGGCGGTGCTGCCTACCGTCGTCTTCAACGCCGTCTACTTCGAACCGTCGCCCCTGTCGTCAACAACGTTGTCATCAACAACGTTACTGCTGCGACATCATCTGCTACACCTCCACCGCCACCTCCACCAGATCGGTACGTGCGACATATCTCGATCTGTTTAGTGATGGATGCTTTACCGTTTGCGCTGCTGCTACTCATGTTGATTAATACATCTAGTATGTTCGAGTTTCACATGTTAGTAGTTGTTGTCATTATGTTTTATATTCTGGAATTAATCATGAAAATTGTGCCTAATTATCCAACAGTCTCAACGTAGGATCGACCGATATATATATGCTTCAGTGGCTCTGTCGAGAGATTTCTAACCTCCTTCCGAAGATCTCTGCCTTGTTTGTTACTGCTTGTCTGTTAATTTCTTGGATTGTTCTTCATGGGATCCAATTATATAGCCAACGCTTACTGGTCAATCATTTGGTGGGAATCAAAAGGGCCCGTTTGCACATGTTTTTCCCCACCTTCTAGTGTAAAATGGATTGGTTCACCCCGGTGTGTATACTTGACTACTTGGGGTACCGTTTGTGTCAAAATAGTAGTCCAAGATTCGCAAAAAAGAAGAAGAAACAGTAGTCTAGTATCTCTAGAAAACATTGAGAAATCCAAAACAACGTACAAGTACCATGATCATGCTAATCGGACTAATGATTCGAAGTTTTTATCAGACTTGTGAGTCATGCAAACTAGGATTATCACATTACACATATTTGTCTGAATTTTTATCTATCCTTAATCACTGGATAATATTTACACGACTAAAGTCAACAACACGTAGATCACAAATGATGCTAGTTAATCCAGGGTTTCAATAATACAAACAGCGTAGGCTGTCATGATAGCCAGCTCATCCGTGAAAACGAGATTGCATTGAAGATATTTTTATTGGGCTGTGCTCCGGTGTCCCCCCTGGCGAACGATGTTCAGGTGGTAAACGTGCGTTTGGTTCGTGACCAGAAAATATGGATGATCTCATCCCAAAAGCTGAATATTTCTGAGAAAGGATGGACCATATGATCCGTGAATTTCATGACTAATCTCACTAGCCGCCTGAGAATCCATGGCCGTCGACGCGACTCCGACACCTGCCACCGTCGTATGTGTGGCTCCCCAGCTCAGCGGCGGCCACCATGTCACGGCGAGCGGTGGGCTTGCTTTTCCGCGTGGCTCCCCAGCTCGACATCGGTGGCCTCCAGGGCGCGGTAAGCGGCGGGCTTGATTTTCAACGTGGCTCCCTAGCTCGGCGGCGGCGGCCTTCATGGCGTGGCGAGCAACGAGCTTGCTACGTCTGCGTCACACCCAAGTCGACGTAAACGGCCTCGCTAAATATGTGCGGGTAGTGACCTTGCTAGGCACGGGTAGGCGGCCGCCCGCTAGGTCCGGCCTCCACCACAAAGGGAAAAGGACCCGTTAATTACATATTAACCGGTCTGTTAATGGCATATTTATCCTTTTTTTATTAATCGTTAATTAAACATATTTTATCCCATCTCATCCCGTACATGTTTGCCCATGAACCAAACACATATGTTAAGTCAACCCACGAAGGGGTATCAGCAGATCCTAGCCGTCTAAATAGAACGTCGTTCGCTAGGGGGGGGGAGGGGGGGGGGACACCGGAGGAATAGCCATTTTTATTTTCACTGAGCACAACCTTCGGTTTATATTAATTTGACCAATAAGTAAGATCTTTGACTAGTTATAAACGATAAAACTACAATAGAGAAATGCACTTTTGTGCAATCAAAAAATCATGGGGTCACTGTGTAAGCGGATGGTTAATTCGATCAGTGCCAGGACAGTTAAGCTTTCGCGGTTTGAAAATCAATAAAACAAATCGAAGTTGATGCCTAAAAAAATGGGCAAACCAACAAACAAATGATACAGTGCTTACTATTTGCAAATGAGAGTTTCCCCAGATGGATCAGATCTCTTGCATGTTGCTTGATGACTCCAACATAAATCAGATTTGAGAGAGGCAAATAGCAGTTACTTACATGTCAGGATTAGCACAGAATAAAAGGCAGTGTCACTTGTGAAGTGACTAATCTCCCGTAAAGATTTTCTTTAAAATAAATATGTGTAGTTTCACCAAGATAGCTTTTAGCATCAAGGTATTATGTAAGGCATACGAAGTCAATAATCAAGTTTTAAAAAACTAACACTTGGCCATGGCCAGCAGGCCAAGTCAAAGAAGGCAATGGTTTTCTAGATGTGATAAGGTTTGATGATTAGGTGAAGCAGCAGCCTAATTGTTCACTATGTACTTTTTACTAGTGACAAAGCTTCAGCAAACCAATCCACAGATCTTGCTCCCTTTGGAAAGGGAAAATGAGGGGAGTAAAAATCTTTTGACTGGGAAACGAAGTTCATCTTTCTGCTGGATTGGAGGAGGCATCCACATCACTTTTTGTCACTGAGTCCGTGCAAGACAACCATAGTTAGGTTAGCTTAATGGCCCATCAGGCCATCATATGGTTCACATCAGTCCAGAATAACTCCCACTCACTTGTGTAATTTGGGTCAATAGCTTGCTTGCTTGCGTGAAATTTACATGGCGCTCTTGATTCAACGAAATCATTTGAGGTAAAGAAGAAAACTAGTTTTGCATTTTGTTAGACTACGATGCCATTTTTTTGCAACACCAAAGTGACATAAATAAATTTGTCTAGGCAGACAAGTTCATATTTTGAATATGTGAACCTCCTGATAATGAATCTTATAGAATTTCATAAGGATTTGAAAACAACGGCAAGTTTCGAATGGGCTGTAAAGGCGAGTCAGAGTAAAAGAGATATATGCCCAGATACAGAAGGAACATGGTATTGAAGGTTTGAGAATAAGTTGCACACAAGATCTGAAAATATCTTCCCAGTATGCCACAGGGTGGTATATGGTTTTTTGAATAATGGCCGCTTTATTACTTAAGACAAGCAATTGCATCCGTTCTCTGTATAACCAAGATGCACACAGCCATTCGAGAGTCTCAAATATCTTAAAGTAAAAAAACGAAAAGGTGAATTACATATCAATCATGAGCAATTGTAGAACGCCTAGGGTGAAAGAGGTGGTCCAGTCCGTAGATTATGCTGCTACCCATGTAGAGAAAAAGTATCCATCGCCGTAGCCTCCAACCGTCTACTTTAATAACCCAGAACATAGGAACAACGAAGGGTAGATTTAGAAATGGGATGTGCATTTCATCGCAAAACGGGGGAAATTTTCGCGCCTTATTGCAACTAAACCTAAGAGGGATCGAGGTTCTCTCTCATTTTGCAATTAGGGTTAGGCAATGTGAGTTAGGGAAATTTCGACATGATCTCTTTTGTATCTTGTTACTTTGGGGAATGATTGCATTTGATAAGTGTTAAACATTTAAATATAAACATCACACAATATAAACAATGAATTTAAAATTCAAACACAAGATATAAATTCAAATCATTTTGAATTTCAAAGTGAATATCAAATACAATATTTAATCAAGAATATACACATTACATTATACAAAAGCTCATAAACCAAAAAAAAACTTGAGCTTTATTGATATACAACACAATTACAAAGTCTTTACAATATTCTTGATACAAGAATTGAGACATAATGATCAGAATTAAAAGAAAAGGAAAATTACAAGTTATTCTAAACTAAACCTAAACTAAGTGGCTTGAGGATGATCTTCTGGTCATATTCACCTTCAAACCTGCAAAACAAATAACAGGTACTAGCCAGAATATAAGTGTTAGAAATTCAGTTTGGACAGTTAACACCAATCACTGAAATTCAGTTTGGACAGTAAAACTGTCACTGCACACTTGTGCTTGTCCAAACTTCTGGACAGCACAAGATAGGCATAGGCAGACCAACACTGAGCAAGCCACAGGAGCTCAAGTTTCACCATATGAAGGTTGTTGCTAGCCAAGCAACAGCAAGACAATGCAAGGGGTGAGTCATAAAGTAACCAGGCTTGTGTGTCATGGCCAGGGAAGAAGTAGAGACCATATAAATAGCACACAAACCCTAGAACCAGGACGGACCGATCACATATGCAAATCACCGGTAAGGGTGCAAGTAAGAACAAACACCAGTTCATCCAGTTCATACTCAAGAACAGAAACCAACACAACCACTTAGCCCCCAGGAATCATGGTGACCTGAGAAGCTCAACCAGAAACTGGAGGTGAAGGGTTGTGCACAGAAACCCCAAGTCTGCATCAACCAAGTATTTCACACTAGGAGCTGGGACAAGGTATACCAAGTTCCTGGACAGATCCAGTGGATCTGATCCATCATGTGAGCATGATATAATCATGGGAGTGAGCAGATGCTCAAAAGGGGTAGATCATCACTTGGTTTTCACCAAGGATTACTGCCAGTCAAAAAGCTACTAAAAATAGAAAGCATCTAGGTACAGATCTTGTACACAGAAACTAGCACACATGCACAGATGCATACACTAGCCAGATCAGATGCACAGATAGCACCAGTAGATGAATTGCAAGGATTAGCAGCTAATAAGACTACACAGTAAATCCTAAGCTATGAACCATCAGTAAACCCTAGATTTTCATCAGGCAAGCATATTGGCATTCATATCAAGTATGATTCCCAAATATGCAAGCAAAGGTTGAGAAGCCACAAGATCAAATTAAATAGGTGAGCAACCAATCAGTAGCAAGGCCACTAAGGTCACATCACACTTAGCACCAATTAAAAGAAAGCCAAATATAGCACATCATTATCCAGGAATGGATTCAGATTCAATTGCTTGCTAGACAATCATTAATAGCCAAATCATTTGCAAGCAAGACATTTAAATCATTACTGCATAAGCGAGCTCATCATAACTTAATTAATTCAAGCATGAGTTTATCATAGATCCATGCTTAATACCGACAGATAGCATACTATTAAGCAACACAGCTCAATCATCAGCATCATAGCCACTGGAGCAAGTCCAGCAGCTTGAATAAGCAACAGCATAGTGATGCTTGAGCATCAGCATCACAAGGAATTGAATCACTTAGCCACAGAATTAATCAGTAAGACATCACTGATAATTAATTGATCAAATGGATCAATTGAATCAAGTCAAGTTACACAGGGAAGATAGCCAACAAGCAAAGGGTGATCCAATGGATCACTAGCTTGCATAGGAAGCACAGAAGCATATCACAAGCACCACTGGCACACACAAGTGTCACTGATGCATCACAAGTACACCTAGACAAGCAAGTATGACATGCCAGTAAGCACAAGCAAGCCATAATCAAGTACAACATGGTATAGCAAGTTCATAAGCAAGCACAAGCAGAAGTCTCGGCAAGCACAGAGCATGCTAGGAGCAAGCAGAGAAGCAAGTAAAGCATGAATCGCAAGCTAAAGCAACATTGGCCGCACGTTCATGAATCGGTAAATTGGCCATGAGCTTGTAGTATGTAGCAAAGACCGGAAG
>NC_061511.1:132458382-132475099 GCF_022539505.1 Lolium rigidum
AACGTCCTTCATGGGAGCCGCTCTTGAAAGTCCGGTTGGCGAGGTAGTTGGTGTACCCATTACCATTCGTTGATAACTCAAACACCTCTCAAAATAATTTTACTCCTGCTTTACAAATGAAAAGCTCTAGCGCATGTTAATCCCTCGCTTCCTCTCGCGAAGGGTCAATCTTTTACTTTTATGTTGTGTCTCCATCCTTTCTTTGAGCACTTTCTTGAGAGCACAACTTGTCATTCTTAGTATAATATGCTTGTCTCAAAATATGATTGATTGTGGTATAACTTTGATGCTTTTATCTTTGACAATCACTATTTCTAGTCTTTCTATGAACTTCGTGAGGTGCCTGAGCATTTATGTTTTGCTGATCAAATATTGGCAAGCGAGATACCACTCTATCATACTCTTTTATGAACATTGCAATCCTGCTTATATACATGATTCATGATGCTTGTTATTAATTGTTGGTACCTTTCCATGATTGACATAGCTATTAGATGATCTTATTTGCATGTATCTTATTATGAACTGCTTAAGTGCTTGCCATATCATGAGAATATTTACATCATATGAATAAATGTGTTCGTGAAAGTTCTTTTATCGCTCAGTTGTTAACTGAATTGCTTGAGGACAAGCAATAAGCTAAGCTTGGGGGAGTTGATACGTATCTACTTTCCCGAACACTTTTGCTATTGTTTTGCCTCTAATTTGTGTGTTTTGGATGCAACTAACACGGACTAACGCTGTTTTCAGCGAGAATCTGTTCGGTGTCTCGTTTTTGTGCGGAAATCCAACTTTCAGGAAAAACCTCGGAATTTAGACAGAAGGCCCTATTTTCCCAGAAGACTCACGGAGCCAGAAGGGCAAGTCAGGTGGAGGCCCGAGGGCCCCACACCCTAGGGCGGCGCGGCCTAGGAGGGGGGCGCGCGGCCCTAGCGTGTGGCCCCCTCGGCCGGCCTCCGATGCCCTCCTTCGGACTACTTATCGCCCTCGACCTAAAAACGCACGGGGAGAAGTCGAAGTGGTCAGAAACCCTCCAGAACGCCGCCACATCGCGAAACTCCGTCTCGGGAGCCAGAAGTCTTCGTTCTGGCACTCCGCCGGGACGGGGAGTTGGAGGAGATCATCGCCGCCATCACCACCGATGCCTCTCCATCGACCAGCCATGTTTCCCCCATCCATGTGTGAGTAATTCCCCCGCTGTAGGCTGAAGGGGATGGTAGGGATTGGATGAGATTGGTCATGTAATAGTGTAAGATTGTTAGGGCATAGTGCCTAGTGTCCGTAATTGGTACTTTGATGATATTGTTGCAACTTGTTATGCTTAATGCTTGTCACTAGGGCCCGAGTTCCATGATCTCAGATCTGAACATGTTATTATTTCATCACGATATTCATTGTTTATGGTCTTACCTGCAAGTTGTACACACATGTCACTGTCCGGAACCAATGGCCCCGAAGTGACAGAAATCGGGACAACCGGAGGGGATGGTAGTGATGTGAGGATCACATGTGTTCACGGAGTGTTAATGCTTTGCTCCGGTACTCTATTAAAAGGAGTACCTTAATATCCAATGAGATTCCCTTGAGGCCCGGCTGCCACCGGGCCGGTAGGACAAAAGATGTTGTGCAAGTTTCTCATTGCGAGCACGTACGACTATAATTGGAACACATGCCTATTGATTGCTTTGTACTTAGACACCGTTTTATTATTATCTCGCAAATGCCCCGCTTGATTGTTACATGAGTTTCTCTCATCCATGCAACGCCCGTTATCCGTCCCCGTGCCTACAGTATTTTAATCCCGTTGTTTACTATAATCACTACTGCAGCTCTCGTTACTCCGTCGCTGTTATTTCACTACCGCTACTACTATAAAACTGTTACTATCGATAAACTCTTGCGAGCAAGTCTGTTTCCGTGTGCAGCTGAATTGACAACTCCGTTGTTAAGGCTTTCAAGTATTCTTTGTCTCCCCTTGTGTCGAATCAATAAATTGGGTTTTACTACCCGCGAAGACTGCTGTGATCCCCTATACTTGTGGGTCATCAGCCCGCCGCGGTTGCTCCCACCATTGGAGCTCGCCGCCGCCAAGCCACCACCAGAAGCACCAGATCCTGGCCGGAGATCCAGATGCCAAACTCCAAAAACCCGGCATATAGCCGAAAAACCTACTCCTACACCTAAGATCTACTATGGCGCCTTCTCCTCTCCATCTCCGGCCGGCTATTCCGGTGGAGAGGAGGAAGGAGCGGCCCGGTTTGGATAAGGAGGAGAGCAGCTACTGTAGCAAACCGAGAGCGGTGGAGGGGGGAAAAGAGAGCGTACACACTATAGATCCTGAAGATATCGATGTAGCGACCTTGTAGTGCCTTTGTTGCGACCAAAATTCTGTACATAAACACTATTTTTCTATCTATAATCATAGCATCTCCATCAGCGTCCCCGATAGCGATTTGGGGTCGGGAGCGAAAATAGGCTCGCACCAGCGCGACCCAAACGCGCCGGCGATTTTTCGAGCCCAATAGAAACGCCGGCAACCCCGTGTCGGCCCCTTGGCCAAGGGCAAGAATCGGGTAAACCGACGCCTCGCGAGGCTGAAAAATTTGGGCGTAGGAGCCGCCTATCAGCCACACATCCCAAAATATACATCTTCTCCCCAAAACCATGTCTCCTCCGCCGCTCATTTCTCCCGCCCGCCGCTCCATCTCCCATCCAACCTCCAACCCGAGAAACCCTCGCCGCCGTGCCATGTCACCGAAGAGAAAGGCTCCGGCGAAGGCAACGAAGCCGCCGCCAAAGACGCGCACCATCACGCCGAAGGAGAAGCCGGAGACCAGGTCGTAGGAGGAGTGGGACAAGGAGATGGAACGCTGCTCCTTCATCACGGCCGGCCGCAGAAGGCGCCGCATCGCCGCCACCGACGCAGCGAAAGCGGCAGCCACTGCGGAAGTGTGCCTCAGCTTGGGCGGTGGCCTCAGCACCATCTCGAGCTCACCGTCGTCGCCGGGTTACTACATGGGGTACAAAGCGGACGGGCCGTCGATCTCGCAGATGCGGCTATCGCAGATGGACGGCCACGCCCTCTACTCCCCCGGGTACAGGGACAACGACATGACCGTCGACAACAACGCGCCGTTCTCACCGGATTCAGTGGCGAGGGGCAGCGGCACCTTTCGCTTCCACGACCTGAACTCGTCGCCTGACCTGCGCCGCACCGAGGACCACGTCACATATGACACCGGCCTTCCCCACCACCTCTTCGCCGACGATGGCAGGCACACCCACCAGGTGTTCGACAGCGCGTCCGGCGTGTCCATGGACGAGGACGAGGTGCGTTTCCTTACTTTTTTATGTGTTATGTGCATCGTAGACACCGGCGGCGACTGAAAGTATGTAACTTGATGCGTAGATTGCCGCCGGCGAGGAGATCCTCAACGGAATCATACGCGGCCATGCCTACAAACCCCCCGTCGACGAGTATGAAGAAGAGGCCGAGGAGGATGAAGGTGAGGAGGAGGTCCAGGAGGAGCTGATCGACGCCGACACCGGCGTGACCACGACGACGACGCGCAGGCGTTTCGCCGGCACTCATGGTCCGAGGTGGAGGTCTTTGGAGGATGAATGGCTCATCGAGGCGTGGAAGCAAGTGAGCTTTTTCCCCATCACCGGCACAAACCAAACCGGAGGCAAGTACTACAAGCGCATCCTCGATTGCTTCAACGAGAAGAAGAACTATGGTGTCTACGCCAACATGGAGATGAACCGGAACGAGCGCGTCCTCTCTCGCCGTTGGAACTTGGTCAAGGCGGCGTGTAGCAAGTTCCATGGCTACTATGAGAAGATCAAGGGCCGAAAGGAGAGCGGCAAGATGATGGTGGATTGGGTATGATCTACGCCCATCTTATTCATAATGCATTATAGTTTCACATCTTGTTTTGCATCATGTATATGATCCAACTTGTTCCATATCTTGTTTTGCATCATGTATATGATCCAACTTGTTCCATATCTTGTTTTGCATCATGTATTGTTAGATGCTCGACACCCTCGAGATGTACAAGAACCAACACGAGGACAAAGACTTTCCCTTCATGCATTGCTACAACAAACTGCAAGGTTGCAAGAAATTGGACGACCTCCTCCACACTCTAATGAAGGACGGGGAAGATGGGCCGGTCGATCCAGCCGGCGCCTCCACCGGGCGCCCCATTGGCAAAGGCCAAGGCCGAGAGGAATGCGGCGCCTGTATTGGCAGCCATGAACGCCTCCATCGAGAAGATGATCACCTCATTCTATGTGGAGAACAAGGAGGCGGCGGATAGGGCCGCCGTTGTGTGGAAGGCAATCCTCGACAAGCAAGACATGAAGATCGAGTTGGAGAGGGAGAGGGTGGAGGCGGCAAATATGGAAGCTCACACCGCTGCTATGAAGGCCACCAACGAAGCGACGCAGCTATCGTTGGCCAAGATGTCTCAAGAATCCAAGATCTTGATGGCCGACATGGAGAAGATGGACCCGTTGGCGCGGGCGTGGCACAAGATGTACCGCGAGCGCATCGGTCAAGAGGTGATGGCGGCGCAAGCTGCGTCGGCGTCTCCCTGGCACCCTCCACGTTCATGTCTCCCCAGCACCGTCCACGTTCATGTCTCCCCTGGCATCGTCGACGTTCATGCCTCCCCCGACAATCGTGGATCCTGTTGCAGCGATGGAGCTGCCGCCGGGGCTCGCCGCCGATGAGGAAGTCGTCGAGGTTGAGCCGCCCGTGACCTCCTTCATCTGATCATCAGGCTTGGAAGCCATTTTTTTGCGCCGGAGACGGCGATCTGGTGGCCGTGTGTTGGCCCAAATTTCATATTCAAAAAGCTATTCGAATTTGGTGGCCGTGTGTTGGCTCAAACTTTAAATTTATAAACTTATTCGAATTTCTATGCTTTTATTTGAGTTTTCAAATTTAAAATATCTATTGGGGCTGTCGTATGAGCTGCGCCAATGTGTGAGCAGCTCCCACAAATGGAGGATGCTGTGCCGGCGACTATTTGGGAGACGTCGGTGGAGATGTTCTCAGATGGCAGATACAACTAGTAAATTAGAACTTCAAAAAAAAGATACTACTGCCCTGAAAAAAAGATACGGTAAAACGTGAACTACCTGGCGGTGAAGTGGAAAGGAGAGAAGGAGAGGGCGACGGCACGAGGAAGGAAGAGAGGCTCGGAAGCAAAGAAGGACATGACAGGCAGACAGGGGAATGTAGAGGGCCCCGCACGTCCCGGCAACAATATCCCCTAGAACGCACGCCCACACTTGCATTTCCCCACTGCTCCACTCCACTCCACTCCACTCCTCCCCCCGATCGAATCGAACCGCCCGCTCGCCTGCCATTACCACTTGCTTTCCCCGGCCTCCACGCCTAGCCCGCCTTCTCTACGCATCATCATTGCCGCGCGCGGATCGACGATGGAGATGAGGTGGGCGCCGGCGCGGCCGAGGGTGCCGAGGCGGCCAGCTGACCAGCCATCCTTCTCCTCCACGCTGCTCGACGCGATATGCGACTCCATGGACGGCCCCGAGGCAAGAAGGGCCAACGCGTCTTCTTCATCAAGAACGACAACGTCGGGGGCCAGGAAGCAGGAGCGGGAGGCGGCCCTGCATCGCTACTACTACACGCCTGCCCTGGCCTCCAGCTACCGGGCGCGCGACCCGCACACGCCGGGCACCACGGCCGGCGACTGCTCCGGCCGAGGGTACTTTTCGTCCTCCGAGGCCGAGCACTCCCTCCGCCGCCTCCGCCCCATCCGTACGTCCGTTGGCTTGGCGCCGACGCAGAAGCAGCAGCCGCAGTATACCGAGATGGCGAGGACAAAGAAGTCGACCGCCGCCACCCGCGGCTGCAGCAGGCCGGCGTCCCCTGGCGCGCGGCTGGCCAGCTTGCTCAACTCCATCTTCTCCGCCAAGCGTCTTTCGGCTCCCCGGACGATGCCGACCGACCAAGAGCCGGTGTGCTCAACAGCTCCGTCGTACGCCCGGTCCTGCCTGTCCAAGAAGGCGCGGCCACCGGCGAGCCGGAGCCGGAATACCCGGACCGTCAAGTTCCTTGACATCGACGGCGAGGTCGCCGTGGCCGCGGCATCAGTGGGGCGCTGCAGCGGAATTCCGGTGGTGGAAGTGGAAGAGGAGCTGCTCCGATCGGCGGACGTCCAAGTGGACATGGACGGCGGCGAGAAGAGCAGTGGGGCGAGCTTAGAGCTGTTCGAGTTGGAGAATCTTGGGGTTATTGCTCCGGAGAGCGGCATGCCGGGTCGCGATGGATCCTACCGGAATGAGCTTCCGGTGTACGGGTCCACCGGAGTTGCTGGGCTCCGCGGTGGCATTGCCCATCACAGACCGTATGGTAGTCTTGGTCGGAGTTGTAGAAACAAGAGCCAAGGGAGTTCACTGTAAAGTAGTCCACTCCTTAGTTCTTCTATACTTCTATTATTATGTTTTTGCTGTTAATGTTTCAAGATTATGGTGTAGGTGATTTCCAGCCAAGTAGTTCTATAATATAGTAGGTACAGTTTGGGTGAGTGATGTTTTTTTTTTCGAGAAAACGCAAAAAGCCTTTGCGTTTCATTTCATTGAACAGAGTGAAGGTTTACGGTTACAAGCCCCCTAAGGGGTGATCCAACACGGTTGGGTAGGGAAGTAAACAGGGTAGGAGCTAGTGTACATCCCAGGTCTGGTGAGTGATGTTTAATTTGGATCTTGGGTGCATATGTTTATTTTGTTTTTGAAATGTATCTATGATACATTTTGAAATGTCAAAAAATTTAAATAAAAATTCACATGCGCATAAAGTCTTTCCATAAAAATCAACTTATCGTTTGCGCCAAATTTTGGTGATAAAAATAAAGCTTTTGGTGAGACATGTTTTGTCTTTTTACATGGACCACAAAAAACATCGTCTTTTTGCGAAACTGTACGGATACGTATAGATTATCAAGCTAGTGTACATGGTGAATTTTTGTATTCGAATGTTGACAATTAGGACCATGTTTTTTGGGTGGTGGGAGTGTATGGATCCAGGAGATGAATTAAATTTCCAAGAAAGAAGGGTATTTTGGTTGAAGTCATAGGAAAAGTTGTGTGTACGCCATTGATAACACTCGAGCTAGGGAAAACGTTTTCCCTGGAAAGGAAGCAAAGTTGAAAGGGAGAATGCAGCTAGGGCCGATCGAAAGACGCCGGAGACTTGCCATGGGCGGCCACACGCTTTGTCTGCCGCTGCACGAGAAATGATGATGACGTGAATCGTGGACAGGAGTGGCCTTGTCATGGCGGGTGGTGGACGCACGACAGCTTCCGAGCTAAGGGAAATGATGCTAGCTCGTGAATAATGGCAGCTCGTTCCGACAGGAGGCGAGTAGCTCGCTAGTGACCCCCTGCCCGCTGAAACCACTTTGATTTTGTACTCCCTTGTCCCTTCCAGTGAGGTAGGGACTGTCTGAGAAGGAACCGCCGACGAGCTTGCAAACGCGGCGGCGGCCGGAGAACTGGAGAAGGCCGGCCGGCCTCGGTAAACAGAAAAGCGGAAAGGAGGCCATCGCCATGGCTAAAGAGCGAAAGGCACCTCCGCACTCCTTTTCCTTCCTTCGAGGCGCAGTCAAAGCATCCTACGCCGGCCACCTGATCGATCGGTCGACTGATCGAGGAAAAGGGAAGCCGACGGTGCCGATCCCAATGCTCGGCCATGGCTGCTGGCCGCAGGTGGTGTGGTGTAGGAAAAGCAGCGGGAGGGAATATTTGGGAGTTTGCTCGGTGTAGCGTTGCGGGCGCCTGCTTCGATCCGTCGCCGAGGACGAGCAGAGTCCCTCTTCTCCTCTTTTGCGGCGTACTACGCGCCGCCGAAAAGCAGAGCAGCAAAGCCAAAGTGCCGTCGCGTGCGCGGAAGGGCGTGCCAGACCGTCGTCTTGGATCGCCCGCCTCAGCGAACATGGCTGCCGTGGGATCGTGGTCGATCGGGCCAGAGGGCTTTGTTTTCTGTGCGCGGTAGCTTCGGGCACCAGTCCAGCCAAATCAAAAGGTCCCACTTCCTACTGAATTTTCAGTGACACAACCTAATTTTTATTTTTACTTTTTTGTAAAAAGAACCGCCGCTCTATAAATCATCAGCAACAACAGTAAAACAGTAAAAGAAACACTAAAGTTAGTAAGGGCATGGCCAACCCTCCAGGGTGGACCGCTGCCCAAAAACTCCACCTAGGTTCGGGTGGTCCTAAACGGTTTAACTTGCAGCTTGCGGACCAAAGTAACTGCTTGTAGAGGAGGCTGCCTCTTTGCTGCCAAAAAACGAGCTATGCAACATAATCTAATGGAAATCAGCGCAATGCAGACGTTCCGTGAGGATAAGGCTTTAGGGAAAGAGAGAAAATGCTGGAAAAGCAGGGTCCATCAAATGCAGCAACCTATCCCCTCCCACCCCCATAACCTATCCCCTCCCACCCCCGTGCGGCGGCGCTCCGCGCCGCACCGGGGTGCCCAGCCGGCGGCCGTCCTCCCTCTCTCCCCCGTGCTCATCCCCGCTCGCCGCCGCTGGCGGAGGCGCCACTGGGCAAAGCCCGTTTGGCGTGGTGGCGGCGGCGGATCTCCTCGGTCGCCGGCATGGTTTCGCAGCGGCAGCACCCGCTCCGGCCATCTAAGGCACTGCTGCAGGCGGCAGTGGCGGCCAGGGCCCCTCGGTGATCTCCGACAGCGGACGACCATGGCTGCGGGTAGGCGGGCCAGATCTGAGCCCATCTGGGCTTAGTCGGGCTGGGTATACTTGCATCTCTGGCGTCCCTGTTGGTTGTCGGCGGTGCTCCTGGGTCTGATCTGCAGCATGAAGAAGCTTGGGTGGTGGCGGTCTCCTCTTTCGTCGGAGGGGATCGCCAGTTTCGTGGCTATTTTGGGGGGTCTCGCGATCCGTCATCTAGTCCCCAACAGCGAGACGTGGCTGCCGGTGAAAACCGGCCTTGACTGCAATCATGGCGGACGATGGAGGCGCATGTTCGTCGCATCCTTGTTGAAGGCATTGTTCCTGCAGCTGCGTTAGTCCCAGACGGCGGCGCCTGCCGGTGAAAACCGGTCTTGACTGCAGTCATGGCGGACGATGGCGGCGCCTGTTCGTCATATCCTTGTTGAAGGCATTGTTCCTGCAGCTACATTCGTCTGGGCTGCTCCGGGGGAAACCCCAGACTCGGGTCTCCCGGATCGAACGATGGCGGCGCGCAACGCCGTTCTCCCCGTTGGGGGTATCGTTTTTGGAGCAGACAACGGATGGCGGTGGTGCTGAGGTGGAGCGGTGTGCTTTTGCTGTGTCGGAGTCGTCGAGTCGCCATGGCATGGTGCAGTGGTGTCTCGGGACGGATGCAGTGTGATGGACACGCGCAGGATGGTGGAGTCGTCTGGCGTCGTGGCGGCATCGATGGCAGGCCTGGCATGGTCGATGCGATGATCTCTCTTGAAGATGGAGTCGAGGAAGACGGTGGTAGCAACTTCTACGACGTGAGCGTTGGCGTATGCTGAGAGTCTGCTTGACTGGATGTGCTTCTCATCTGCTATTGGGCGGCCTGGGAAGGCATTTGATTTTTTGATGATATGAGTGGTGAATTATCACCCCCTGTTGGGGGGATGACCCCCGGTATGCCAAAGGCATGCCAAACCGGATGGTTTGAGCCATCAAGATACCGGTTTAAAGGTTATTCCGGACTGAGAAGCTAGGCTTTTGGCTAAGTAAATCTATACCGGTATCCCAAGAGGGGTATAACGGAATGAGCTAAGAAGGTACCGGATTACCGGTACAGGCGACACTGTAGCACGTCGGCAAGACTGGTCAAAGATTCTCTAAGGAGCTAGAGGACAAAGATGAGCGAAGCGCTTCAGCTTTAATCGAAGCTCTGGAGCCAAAGCAGATGATGACGTAAAAGGTACCGGAGGACGTCAGCCTCTCTGATTAAAGAGATACCGGCGTCACCGGTAGCTAAAGAAGCTTTGTAAAGTAGTTTGTCTAGTCAAAGATGCCATTAGGGTTTCCTAGGGTTTCTTCCCCTGTAAGCCACTCTCTCCCCTATATAAGGAGAGGGGGCACACCCTTACGTGGGGTAGCTAAGTACCCGATCTTGTATCCAGAAACCTGTAACCTACTTGATCAAGAAATAGAGAAATCTAGAGGTGAAATAGTTCTTGTGTTCATCTTCTTCCTCCTCTGGCCAAGGCCAAGTTCATAGGAGATCCATCTGGAATCCATCCCATCCTTACCAAAACCCTCACCCGAATCATCTAGCACACATTCGGCCCCAACTTAAGTCATCCCATGGCATCTGTCTGTTCACCACGACGACACACCCTTCATCCCTCTGTAGGTTTAGCGAGGTGGTTTCGAGTTTTGATCTTTTGTATTACTCTTGTAAGGTGTTGTGAATAATCTAATTAAAAAATCCGTGTGCATCCTTTGGATGCAGAAGCTGAGCGATATTTCCCCCATTTCGAAAAAAAATCAAATGCAGCAACCGTTGGGTGTTTGTGGCATTCAACCGCTACTCTACATTTTTTTATACAACTGAATTCATGGAGCAGCGACATACCACTACCTCCATAGCTTGTGCCCTACGAATTATAAATAGGTCTTATCACCTACCAAAGACTGCGAGCACTGGAGCGAGCCGACGGCGCGCCTCCATCCTCGCCTCTCTATCACCAGAGCCGGGACAACAGAGCATCAACCATCGCCAATGATGAAAATCGTAAATCGGAAGAGCCAAACATGTAACCACACCGACGAACACAAAAGTGTTTGTGCATTGCCACATCACCGCCTCAACTTTCTTCGCACATAAAAACTGGATGCACGTAGAATTCAAGTTTATAAAAAGATGGCTATATATATTTATTCATTTATTTTGCGAAACTATCGATCTATTAAAAATCATCAACAACACCGATGAAAAGCGCATAAAGTAATAAAAAATACTAATAGGTCTTTGGATCATCTAGCGACGACTAAACACACTAGCCGAGCCACTGTCCACGCCCCTGCATCACCCGAGTCGTTCGTTTTAGAGCTTATTGTAGTACTGTTGCGGTCAGAAACCCACCGGCGGGCAGCGACTGGCAACACAGTAGAGCCGGGAACAACTCAGGGCTGCGGCTGGCCCCAGTCCCTCAGAGCGACGGCCCGCAAAGCCTTCTGGTCACACGTCCGATGCTTGTCGCAAGGGCGTGCCACCCGACCTATACCTGGTCGGGAAGGTGTTGGATGATGCCTCGCTTAGTTTCCTCGCATGGCATACACGTACACGTTAAATACGAGCCTCGATCGGCTCTCGGGTTATCCCGTGAATCGGCTCAAAGAGCCGATCCACCCATGATTCGTACAAGGTGTCCGAATATATGGTGGTCCTGCTTGATCAAGATAAAGCTAATGCGATCTACGACGATTTAGGGTTTTCACCGCATAATCGGATCATCCTACTCACGATTGGGCCTCGCGCTCGCGTACGGTGTTCGTAAGCCGATCCTAGACAGGGCCTAAAAACCAACACGAAGGTTGATCCCCGGAACATCCTGTCTAGGGCTAGCAAACTCCACCCTACACGCCGCTGGATCCTCCAACCCTTTGTAAGGCCTAACTATTGCGGATATTAAACTAATCCTTGAAGAACAAGGAGCAACCGTAACGGATCGGATCTACTAAACAATGATCAAGCGGGGTGCCGCCCCTACACCTAAGATAGGTGTAAGGGCGGCTAGATGTATAAGGGTTGCACTACGACAGCATATGATACGAAGAACAATGCTAACCCTAACACATCTAAGATAACTACGTTGCTCGCCATCAAAAAGGCTTCGACACGAGCAACGCATGAACAACGTAAATAAGCTTATGCTTGCCTAGATCGCAAGATGCGATCTAGGCAGCATGGTGCTTACCGGAAGAAACCCTCGAGACGAAGGAGTTGGCGATGCGCCGAGATTGGTTGTGTTGAACGTTGGTTGTTGTTTATTTCATAAACCCTAGATACATATTTATAGTCCAGGGGACTTTCTAATTCAGGCGTGCACCTAACCGTGCACGGGAAAAACTCTAACTCCTAACCGACACGTATCCTACTATGGTACAGATACACGGGCAATTAGCGCAAACTTGGTACACAAGGCCGATTCACGTATTTCTTCCATGTATATTCTTCAAATCCATCTTGATCGCGGCCCACCTCTGACTCGGTCAAATTCTGGTGATAACACATGCCCCCCTGGTTTTGGAAATGACATTTCCAAAATCATTATGCTTTCTTTCATCGGGTCATGTCGTGGCAGAGCAGGACTGCCGCAGTATCCTTCATTACGATGCCTTGCCTCTTCCACTTCTCCGCGTGGCTCTCGACGAAATTTCCTCGTTGGGCACAACTTCCTCGGAAACTGCTCGTGGCATTGAATCCCCGATACGTCTCCGACGTATCGATAATTTCTTATGTTCTATGCCATATTATTGATGATACCTACATGTTTTATGCACACTTTATGTCATATTCGTGCATTTTCCGGAACTAACCTATTAACAAGATGCCGAAGTGCCAGCTCTCGTCTTCTGCTGTTTTGGTTTCGAAATCCTAGTAACGAAATATTCTCGGAATTGGACGAAACGAAGACCCGGGGGCCTATTTTTCCACGGAGCTTCCGGAAGACCGGAGAACATACGAAGTGGGGCCACGAGGTGGCGACACCACAAGGCGGCGCGGCCTAGGGGGCCCGCGCCGCCCTATGGTGTGGCCCCCTCGTCCGGCCCCGACTCGCCCTTCCGCCTACTTAAAGCCTCCGTCGCGAAACCCCCGATGCGAAAAAACCACGATACGGAAAACCTACCGAGACGCCGCCGCCGCCGATCCCATCTCGGGGGATTCTCGGAGATCTCCTCCGGCACCTCGCCGGAGAGGGATTCATCTCCCGGAGGACTCTACACCGCCATGGTCGCCTCCGGAGTGATGAGTGAGTAGTTCACCCCTGGACTATGGGTCCATAGCGGTAGCTAGATGGTTGTCTTCTCCTCATTGTGCTTCATTGTTGGATCTTGTGAGCTGCCTAACATGATCAAGATCATCTATCTGTAATTCTATATGTTGTGTTTGTCGGGATCCGATGGATAGAGAATACCATGTCATGTCAATTATCAAGTTATTACATATGTGTTGTTTATGATCTTGCATGCTCTCCGTTTCTAGTAGAGGCTCGGCCAAGTTTTTACTTTTAACTCCAAGAGGGAGTATTTATGCTCGATAGTGGGTTCATGCCTGCATTGACACCTGGGGAGTGACAGAAACCCCTAAGGTTGTGTTGTGCTGTTGCCACTAGGGATAAAACATTGGCGCTATGTCCGAGGATGTAGTTGTTGATTACATTACGCACCATACTTAATGCAATTGTCCGTTGCTTAGCAACTTAATACTCGGAGGGGTTCGGATGATAACTCTGAAGGTGGACTTTTTAGGCATAGATGCGAGTTGGATGGCGGTCTATGTACTTTGTCGTAATGCCCAATTAAATCTCACTATACTTATCATGTCATGTATGTGCATTGTTATGCCCTCTCTATTTGTCAATTGCCCGACTGTAATTTGTTCAACCAACATGTTTTTATCTTATGGGAGAGACACCTCTAGTGAACTATGGACCCCGGTCCATTCTTTAATACTGAAATACAAAATCTGCTGCAATACTTGTTTTACTATTTTCTCTGCAAACAATCATCTTCCACACAATACGGTTAATCCTTTGTTACAGCAAGCCGGTGAGATTGACAACCTCACTGTTTCGTTGGGGCAAAGTACTTTGGTTGTGTTGTGCGGGTTCCACGTTGGCGCCGGAATCTCTCGGTGTTGCGCCGCACTACATCCCGCCGCCATCAACCTTCAACGTGCTTCTTGGCTCCTCCCGGTTCGATAAACCTTGGTTTCTTTCTCGAGGGAAAACTTGCTGCCGTGCGCATCATACCTTCCTCTTGGGGTTGCCCAACGAACGTGTGAAATACACGCCATCAAGCTCTTTTTCTCGGCGCTCGTTGCCGGGAGATCAAGACACGCTGCAAGGGGAGTCTCCACTTCCCAATCTCTTTACTTTGTTTTTGTCTTGCTTTATTTTATTTACTACTTTGTTTGCTGCACTTATATCAAAACACAAAAAAATTAGTTGCTAGCTTTACTTTATTTACTTTCTTGTTTGCTATATCAAAAACACAAAAAAATTAGTTACTTGCATTTACTTTACTTAATTCATCATGTTTCCTTTTAATTTTACCACAAAGAATATACCGGTAGGACAAGGGTCTATAATTGGGAGGAACAATATAGAAGAATTTTTCACCCATGTTAGTACCGTTGAAGATTTTGAAGATAGACACTTGGTAGACCTTGCTCCCACTTATGAAATTGCTGCTGCTGCTTTAGTTCGCCTGTTGGAAACTAAATTTGTTAATCTAAATCCTATAATCCAACACATGTTTCTTACACTTGGTGATATGGAAGAAGGGGAAAGGAAAGATTTTGTTTTAGAAACCCTTCTTAGAGAATTTGGTGGTCTAGCAAGAGAAGCTAGAAAGGTTTTTGCTAAATTTAATATGCTTGGTTCTCATACTAATTTTGTTAGCCTCCTTGAAAAAATGGATATGGATAGGATAAGGTACACTAATAATGCTAATGATGGTGGGGAGATCAAAGCACCAATACCATGTAAACTCCTAGCTATGAATGATGCACTAGAACATAACTATGCATGGCTTGTTCCTGAAAATTTGTTCGATGAGAGTAGCAAGCCCAAGACTAATGAAAAGGGGGACGCTGAAACTTATGTATCCAATATACTATGCATGGTTGAGAAAACTCCAAACCCCGCTGTAGGTGCACCACCCTTCGATAATACTTGAGAAACACTTTCTGCGCCTAGCTGAAAGGCGTTAAAGAAAAGCGCGTATGGGAGACAACCCATGTTTTTACTCCAGTATTTTTGTTTTATATTTGTGTCTTGGAAGTTGTTTACTACTGTAGCAACCTCTCCTTATCTTAGTTTTATGTTTTGTTGTGCCAAGTAAAGTCTTTGATAGAAAAGTAAGTACTAGATTTGGATTACTGCGTAGTTCCAGATTTCTTTGCTGTTACGAATCTGGGTCTATCTCCCCGTAGGTAGCTCAGAAAATTAAGCCAATTTACGAGCATGATCCTCAGATATGTACGCAACTTTCATTCAATTTGAGCATTTTCGTTTGAGCAAGTCTGGTGGCCTAATAAAATCCATCTTTACGGACTGTTCTGTTTTGACAGACTTCTGTCTTTATTTCGCATTGCCTCTTTTGCTATGTTGGATGAATTTCTTTGATCCATTAATGTCCAAGTAGATTTATGCAATGTCCAGAAGTGTTAAGAATGATTGTGTCACCTCTGAACATGTGAATTTTTATTATGCACTAACCCTCTAATGAGTTGTTTCGAGTTTGGTGTGGAGGAAGTTTTCAAGGATCAAGAGAGGAGTATGATGCAATATGATCAAGGAGAGTGAAAGCTCTAAGCTTGGGGATGCCCCGGTGGTTCACCCCTGCATATTCTAAGAAGACTCAAGCGTCTAAGCTTGGGGATGCCCAAGGCATCCCCTTCTTCATCGACAACATTATCGTGTTCCTCCCCGAAACTATATTTTTATTCCGTCACATCTTATGCACTTTGCTTGGAGCGTCGGTTTGTTTTTGTTTTTTGTTTTGTTTGAATAAAATGGATCCTAGCATTCACTTTATGGGAGAGAGACACGCTCCGCTGTAGCATATGGATAAATATGTCCTTAGGCTCTACTCATAGTATTCAAGGCGAAGTTTCATCTTCGTTAAATTGTTATATGGTTGGAATTGGAAAATGCTACATGTAGTAAATTGCTAAAATGTCTTGGATAATTTGATACTTGGCAATTGTTGTGCTCATGTTTAAGCTCTTGCATCATATACTTTGCACCCATTAATGAAGAAATACTTAGAGCTTGTTAATTTGGTTTGCATATTTGGTTTCTCTAGAGTCTAGATAACATCTAGTATTGAGTTTTGAACAACAAGGAAGACGGTATGGAGTCTTATAATGTTTACCATATGTCTTTTATGTGAGTTTTGCTGTACCGTTCATCCTTGTGTTTGTTTCAAATAACCTTGCTAGCCTAAACCTTGTATCGAGAGGGAATACTTCTCATGCATCCAAAATCCTTGAGCCAACCACTATGCCATTTGTGTCCACCATACCTACCTACTACATGGTATTTATCCGCCATTCCAAAGTAAATTGCTTGAGTGCTACCTTTAAAATTCCATCATTCACCTTTGCAATATATAGCTCATGGGACAAATAGCTTAAAAACTATTGTGGTATTGAATATGTACTTATGCACTTTACCTCTTATTAAGTTGCTTGTTGTGCGATAACCATGCTTCTGGGGACGCCATCAACTATTCTTTGTTGGATATCATGTGAGTTGCTATGCATGTCCAGTCTTGTCGCGAAGCAAGAGAGATCTACCACCTTCATGGTTGGAGCATGCATATTGTTAGAGAAGAACTTTGGGCCGCTAACTAAAGCCATGATTCATGGTGGAAGTTTCGAGTCTTGGACATATATCCTCAATCTCATATGAGAATAATAATTGTTGCCACATGCTTATGCATTAAAGAGGAGTCCATTAT
>NC_061511.1:132475199-132490703 GCF_022539505.1 Lolium rigidum
AAGTAGTATCTTAGGGTGTTCTCATAGGACCTGTGAGAATACCAACTTGTTAAGACAATGTTTGTAATAAAGTATGGAGTGTTATGACCTGCAATGTTTCTGTTGTACCACTCTGAGGGATATGGCAATTTGTGAAGAAGTCCCTTCACAAAGATCATATCAACGACTTGTATACTACAACATGCAGTGGTATGCTGGGTCACCGCATCTACATACCTCCGTAAAGAGGTCGCGGTCCTCCACAGCGCAGACCACGAACGGTGAATATCGGTACATCTGTATATAACCTGCAACATAGAACAATTCTTATCGTTAAAAACCTTGTCATTTCTCCATAGCCATAGCGACCATATAACGGTAAGCGCTCCCACCCTAATAAGCGTTATAAACCTGTGGTCAATACCATGAAGCCAATTACCAAAGATATTGGCTACACTAGTCGGGGGATACAGATCACAAGCTACTTGGATGCATGACCATATATATCTAGCAAAGCAGCACTGAAAAAACAAACGTTTAATCGTCTCATTATCTTTGGTTAAGATTACTCCTCAGCGTAAATACCATCCAAAAATCTTAATTTTTTGCGGCATTTTCATCTTCCAAATCTTTTTGTTCTTATCAACTGGTATATCAGGTTGGATAATTGCATTGTACAACGAACTTAATGTGAACTTTCCATTGGATTGTAAGTTCCAACGAAATTCATCCGGCCCTTCAGACAATTGAATGGATTCAAAACAAAGAAGTAAGGCGTTCCACGCACGAAGCCTCGGGCCATATAAATCTCGTCTAAATGTCACTAACGGAGGTGAGATCGCCATTATTAAAGCAATGGTAACATTTTTACGACGAAGAATGCCATATAATGTTGTATATTTTTCAGAAAGAGGCCTATTCCCTAACCAGGAGTCCTCTCATAACGGTATCGGTGATCCGTCCTTAATGGATAAAGTACTATATTTGAAGAAAAACTTCTTTGTGGCCATTAGGCCAGCCCAGAAATGTGAGTCCCCAGATTTCCAAAGGATTTGGGATAACGCTTTCTCGCAAATATACTTTCTCTTAATGAGAATCTGCCATACACCATCTTTAGTAAGAAGCTTGAAAATCCATTTACCTAGTAGGGCCAAGTTCTTGACCTCGAGGTCATGAACACCCAACCCACCCATATCTTTGGGACGGCATACAACATTTCACTTAACCAGTCGATATTTCTATTTCTCGATATCCCCTTGCCAATAAAATCTTGATTGATAATAATCAAGCTTGTGTAAAACAGCTTTAGGTAAAAGGAAGAAGGATATCATATACAACGCCATATTAATAAGTACTGAATTAATGAGTACCAGTCTTCTTTCAAGGGATAACGCTTTACCTTTCCAACTACTAATACGGTTCTGAAGTCTTACAGGGTGATATAAGTGGAGAATATTCAGTTGGCATTGGCAGGAGGAATCGCAATCGACTCTGATTTTTACATATGTTATTTCCCTTTGTGTACACAAGTATGTACACATCACTATGTAAACAAAGGCACGATTCCTTCGCCTGCACCACAGCCTATTGCGAGATCCACTTTAACCAGCTACTGGATATTTACATCACTTCTTCTATATTTGACATTCGAAACCATGTTGTACTATTATCTCCAAGTGTACAAATTAATTAAACACACTCTGATTGAAACGTTTAGAAAATATCATATAATTATTTGTCAACATTCTGATTCATGGGAAAGATATTCAGGTGCCATTTGCAAAAAAAGGAATTTCCAATTTTCAATAGAAGACAACCGATGTCTTCTTTTCCTCGAAAAAAAAATTTGTGTTGTTTGTGGTGAAATTTTGGCCCTAGAAATAGAACTAGATATTCCTTCGGTGAACATATGCATGCATCTTATGTACCTGTTGACATCACGGGACACGTCGTGCATTTCATGTTTTTTTTCTGACCTTTTGGTTTCAGGAGTAAGTGCCGCGAAGCTCTGGTATGTGTTGCCATATGGACACGTCTTTTAAATTCCATGGTGAAGTCAGAGGTGCAGAACGACATGAAAACCGAGTTCTAAGGGACTAGTGCTGGTGGTTTGAGTGCTTGTGTCAATGGTGAACTTGCTTAGTGTTCCGAGCTTCACAGCAGCGGTATGCGAGTGGGGGCGTCAGCACATGAGAATTTCAATGTCCTACCTTTCAGGGTGAAAATTAAAGACCTGACCTCCTAAATGGTTGTGCATGGCAATAGCCTTGTTGAAGGTATTCTTTTGATGGCAGGAACTTTCATCTGGGTGAAAACCTAAGATCTATGATCGAGCGATGATGACGCTTGTGCACTGTTTTCTTTTTGGAAACGTCGTTTTTAGAGAATTTGGATTTAAGTTGTTTTCATGGTGGTATTTGTGTTGTTGATGTAAGAACTATAATACTAGCGGAACTTTTCTTTTTTTAAGCCTTTTCTTCTTCTTTGAATGTGTGCACTCATACTACCATGAGAGTATGACGTCGTTGCAAAGATAGGTGTAATTGGTATCTTCACATATTCTGAAAAAACTATCCATTTTTTTATTAGAGATTAATTTCCATGTAGTGAAGATCGATCCCTCAGGCAAACATACATGCGGATTTAATCTACATCGATCGAAGGAGAATGCGGTGCATGACGGGAACTGCTTCACTTTGCCACGTTCATAGCTTTGGCCGGATTCTATACTAGAATTTCTAGTCTACCTCTGCTGTACATCGTTCCATTTAGCAAACTATTTCATGCAAAGGCGGCACTTTTGTCTCTTGACGATGCTAGTAGATATAGCTGGCTAACTTCTGTACAGTCTTCCGTGCGACAGTGCAGGCATGGAGTGTGTTCGGCCATGTGACGATGGCGCGGTGTCGAGCTGGCTACACGCGGATGGGCGCGGGGGCGCGCAGGCGGCGGTCTTGCTGATCCATGGCCATCTGGCGCTGGTCGGACTCCTGGCGCTGGATGCGCAGGTGCTCGTGCTGCCTCCGGATGAAGCTCTCGGCGCGGTGCAGGAGCTCGTCATGCGCCATCACCACCAGCACATCCCTGGTGCGCCACCCCTGCTTCGCCGCAACTGGAGACGACGTCGCCGTTGCCGCGCTCGGGTGCGGTGGCGAGGGCGGGACCATCGACGCCGACTTCCGCATCTCTCTCCGCGCGGAGACGGCCTTGTCTGCCGCGCGCCGCATCCGTGGCAGCTCCTCGCCGCCCCACGTCTCGCTCTTCCGCACCGCCACCGGCCGCGCCGCGCCGCTCCGAACGATGGACAGCCACGCCGAGTCCATCGACACGTCGTTGGTGTCAGCGGGCTCGGACGCAGTCGCAGCGGCGGTGGCGGCTGTCGGCTTTTCCTCCTCGATGTGCTCGCTCTTGACGCCGGGCTTGACCACTGCCTCGACGGCTGCCGGCGGCTTGTCCTCTCCGGCTGACTTCCTGCGCACGCGGGGGCGCTCGGTCGGCCTCTTGGCAGTTCTTGCTTCCCGCGGCTGCCTCGTCGAGACCAGGACCGGCGCGCTGACGGCGTCGGGAGCGGCAGCAAAGGCGTCATGGTCCGACGATGGAAAGAGGGCATACATGGCATCGGATACGTCGCCGCCCGATGAGGATGATGCGGCCGGTCCGGTGCGCTGGCGATGGGAGAAAACGAAGAGGCAGACGATGATGACGTTCGCGGTGATCCAGAGGAAGGAAGTGGACGAAAGGACGTCGGTGGGGAGATGCGCGGTGGAGACGAACGAGGACGCCCCCGCCGTGGCCGCCAGGAAGGCCACGACGACGGCGACTATCGTCGCCTTGACGAGGAGGGAGCAGCTCATCTCTCCGGTTACAGGAACTGCGAGCGAGAGGGAGATGGTGGCTACTGGCTAGATAGCTGTGTAAGGAGGAGGGGGGCAATGGATGGATGGGTTCAGTCGTTTATATAAGCAAGCTGATCAAGGCGGCATGGAGTCGTCGCGACTAGTGACACTTCTCTGAAAAGCATAAAGCGAACGCTCGAGATATTTTTCTATTTCTCAATCACAGCTAATTTCCAAAATAAAAGTTTGCTAAACGTAGTGAACTTTGGGGCATGCCTCCAAAGGGCTCAACTCTCACTTAGTCACATAGTTCCAATTCATGCACAAGAGCATCTCCAGCCGCGTCCCCAAAAGCGTCCCCCAAAGGGATTTGGGGCGCGCCGGACAGAAAATGCGTTCCAGCCGCGTCCCCCAAAGCCCTTTTTTGTCCGGCGCAGCCCGATACGGTGTCCGGCGCTCCGAGCCCGTCCCCATCCCCAGGGGACGCACCGGGGACGCCGGACACAACGAAAAGCGAGGCGAACCGACGCGGGCCCGACCCGTCAGCGGCACAGGAAGGCTAAAACCCCGTCGCCTACCTTTGGTCAAGCGACGTTAATGGCGTCCCTGTTTTCCCAAGCGACGCAGGGACGCGTCTCGTCGTGCATGGCCGCGTGGCCTTCCGCGCCGGAGTTATTGTGTGCAACCACCCGCTGCCGCCGCTGTTTTAAGACGCCCTGCAGTTCTCGCCGCTCATAATCCTTCTCGTCGCCGCCGCCTCCCCCCTCTCAGATCTTCTCCTCGCCGCTCAAAAAATGTCGAGCTCGTCCTCCCGCAAGATCGCCGCGGCGAACGGCTTCGGCCGCGGCAGCCCTCACCGTGGCGGAGGCGTGGGCGCCGTACCACGCCCGGTATGCGGCCCCGCCGGACATGCGGCCGCCAGCGGCGGCGGGCCGGGAAGATGGCCGTGAACGGCATTGGCGTTCCGCCGCCGCCGGAGCCGCGCACGGAGCAATGGTGGGACGCCGTCAAGGCCCGTCGGGCTCAACTCACCGCCCAGGAGCGGTTGGATCCGACGTGGGCGGTCGACAACAACGACGCTCGGTGGACGACGTACTTCAAGGCGAAGTACGACATCGAGATGCGCAGCACCGACAACCTCGTCGGCGGCCCCAATAGCTGGAACAAGGACGGTCGCGCCCTCGTTCGGGGCGTTCCGGGCGCACCCTCGACAACGTCATCCGCGGCATCCGCAACGGCGCTCCAAGGCCGGAGATGCCGCCGCCGCCGCCGCCGTCTCCTCAATGGCAGCCGAGGAGGACGACGTACTCGTCCTCCTCGCACTCTTCTTCCTCGGGACCGGCGCGATCGACGCCGTCCTCGTCTTACCGGTCGGCGCCGTACACCGTTCCCAAACGGGGGGTGAAGGAGGAGCCGGCGACGCCCGTCAACACGAGGTGTGGCGGCAGCGGCAGCCGGCGGCAGCAAGGGTGGCACGGCGGCGCCCTCCTCATCCCGAAGCCGAAGGTGAAGGAGGAGCCGGAGGAAGCGTCGCAGGCGGCGCTGCTGGCGGAGTACGAGCGGCAGCAGCGTCTCATCGCCAGCAGCGACGACCCCGAGGACTGCCCAGGGCTGCGGGCGGCGTTCTTGGCGTCCATGGACGACAAGGACGCTCGGAGGGGCGACCTCGACGCGGCGATCGCCATGTCCATCCGCGACTCCGGCAAGCCGCTGGTGGACCTCACCGACGACGGCGAGGCAGGACCAAGCGGCTTGGTGAAGGACGAGCCCGTCGACGAGCGCGTCAAGCAGGAGATCGTCACCGACGAGATGTACAACTTCCAGCAGTACTACGACGCCTCCGGCCGCCGCAAGTGGTTCTAGATTAGGTTTAGTTTAAAGTTAGTCAAATTTCGTTCGAATCTATGTAAGTTTGGACGAATCTAATCGAATCTAGTTAAGTTTAAAATTTGCGAAATTTTGTTTGGGGGACGCGACTGGGGAGCGACGTCCCCCAAACGCTCAATCCGGCGCGGTTTGGGGGATGGTTTGGGGGGACACGGCTGGAGATGCTCTAACTTGTACTTCCAGCGCCAGGAAGCTGGAGCAAGGGCCACTAATGCATAACACATACTCAATGATTGAGATATTTTTTCTCAGCTGCAAGCCTGCAACCTACTTCCAGCGCCAGGAAGCTGGAGCAAGGGGCCACTAATGCATAACACGCACTCAATGATTGAGATATTTTTTCTCAGCTGCAACATACTTCCAGCGCCAGGAAGCTGGAGCAAGGGCCACTAATGCAGCCTAGAAACCCGTACCAGCGCTGCATGTCCGCGCGCATAAGGGCATCTCCAACGGAGCGACATGATCGAAAATGCGTCTAGTATCCGCTCCAATGAGACGACGCATAGTGACCGGGCTGTTCGTAGCGACGATAACATCGTCCAAAGATGCGGCAGGTTTGCGTCTCTGCAGACGTTGGGGTCTTCTGTCGGTCCTCGCACGGGCCCGCCTGCAAGCGGCACATATGCTTCGTCTTCCGCGGCATAACTTACAGACGGTGCACTGCAGTTTTTCAGGGCCGCGTTAATGGCGCGCCTTGGCTTCCGCGAGCGTGCGCTGGTGGGCGGCGTCATAGTGGCAGAACATTGAAGGTGAAATGGTGTCCGAGTCTATTAAATGTTCGCAGCCGCGTCCATTTTCTCGACCACACCATTGCCATAGTCCACCATATCCACCCGACTGACGCCATGGGGAATAAATGTTGGCCGTTCCGCAAGATCAAGAACGACCTCGAGGCTAGCGGCTCGCGGTCCGACAAGAAGCCGCGGGCCAGGCGGTACGTCCACATCGAATTTGCACGCCGCCTCTCGGAGGAAAACTGGACGGTGGCATGGCCGGACGCAAACCTGCCTGGAGGAGGCTGGTACCTCAACTCCAGGCGCGTGCGTGTTCCCCCGTGCCACGTGAGGGCCGAGAGCGCCGTGACGAGGTGCGCCGCTGCCGAGCGATCTTGCCGGCCGATATTCGAGAAGATCCGGCGTACGCGCTAAACTCCTACAACTGGATCTCTTTCGGGACGTAGGAGTTCGACACGCGCCGGCAAGCTGGATACCTCGGCGACCTCGACTGCGAGATCGCCGCGGAAGAAGAGGAGAACGGTGACTAGGACGAGGACGCAGACGAGGACGCGGAGCTTACAGACAACGAGCACGACGACGGTGGGCCGGCGTGGGATCCGCAGACCCAGCCGCCGGACATTAGCGAGGACGAGGCCATTTCCATGACACTGTCCAATAGAGAGCTCGACGAGCTCAACGAGCTCGCTATGTGGGACGGGTTCACAATCCAGCTTCACGGGTCGGCGCTCCGGCTGCTGCTCCTTTAACGGTCTGGGATCCGTGACCATTTTCACCACAGCCTCCTGCGCTGCTGACAACCTGGCCGCAGTTGCCGCAGAAACCGCTAGAGATGTTCCAAGCAGGAGTATTGGCGCACTATCATGTTTATACTTTGATTTTGTTTCCCCTAATTTAGTAATTTTACATTAAACCCGGTGGATATATACACTTCCCCTAGTGCAGTATAAAGGCTGCTGGCTTGATGTTGTACACACAACGTGTGCTTAATTAAGGGGTGGCACAATCAACAACCTAGTAATATCTAGGAACTTGAAATTAATAATACAAGTGGTAGGACATGTTTAATTAAGCTGTGACCTTGGTGCAGTCATGACTCAAGAGCAGTAGGCCGGGAGTATTAGAAAAGAGAACACAAGTGGCACAGCAGCAGCATTAGCCATAGTTGATACGGCGCGGGGTCCGGTCGATCTCCCGACGGCCAGTCCAACACCATTATCAGCCACCTGCAGCTTGCATCATGTTTGAACACAACGCATACACACTCGCCGTGTTTTGCCTATGAATTTCTCGAAGACTAGCGATCACTTACCCAATTGAACTAGTCTTCCATCGCTTGTATTGTACTAGACACAACTGTATTTTTTTAGTATTTACCATCAGAAAATGAAACACGCGTGCATGATTGAGGTGGAAATGGGACACTACTCATACGTCAGTGGCATGACGAGGTGTCCCTAGGCATTTGGTTGGTTGAAAACCCCGTATTATTATTACCACTGATTTCTTCGCAAGTGGTAGCCTTGTGGCAAAGCACAGCTACCCGTGCGTCGGTGACTTGACTGGCTTGGGGAGCTTTTTCTGCATCGGAGAAGCGCACTTCAACGTTGGCATCCTGTGCTTCATCTTCTATCAACATTTTCTTTCAATATTGTATGTAGATATGTCTGAATCTACAACAACTAGTATGAAATGGAGTGGTAGCATCGCTGGTGACGATCAGAGCGAAGATTGAGGAGGAGCATCACATATGGCGGCTAGCCAAGCTCTTCCGTGGAACCGCCTTTGACTTCCCGAGCCGGTTCCCACACCGTGGCACTGTGAAGAGTGGGCTAGCTGGGTGTTTGGGAAGAGATGCCACCTTTTGTTGGCAGGCAATGTTCAAAGTTGTAGATGTTTTTTGGCATTTATTCTATATATGATTGATAGATCTCTCAGGATGTATTCTCGAAAATAAATGTTGTCAACACAGCTTTCGAATAGATTTATAGCAAATAATTTCTGTTCAAGATGTCATTCCACAATAGAAATAGTTTCAGCAATACTACTTTCTGTTTTAAAACAAATGAAAGACTTCCCACCTTTGCATTAATTTTAAAAATAGAGTTGTCCTGACGTCCTGTTAATTAACAAAAACCGACAAAAACTAGGTTTCAGTACTAGTGCTACTCCCTGCGACCAATAAAAGTGATCTTATATCTATTAAATTTTAGATATATCTCGTTTGATAAAAATGTCTAGATACATTTAAATTTTAATAAATCCAGAATAACATTCAAAGGATAGAGGAAGTATTATTAATATAGGCAAAACAGTATTTCTCGAAGGGCCTTAGGCCGATCTTTATTAAGATAGGAGAAAAAGTACAGCAGGCTCCGAGCTGGAGCGACAAATAGAGGGAAGACGAGAACATGACAGGCCTAGTCTTCGCCAAACGCTCTAACGAGAATACAAGGCGAACTGCACTCAACAGAAAGGCTAAGGTTGTAGATCTACTCTTCCGGGACAGCGATCAGGCCAGCATGCCGCCACATCGCAATATCATCCCTAATGCCCTGAAAAACCTCTTGCACAGAGTGCTTCGCTCCTTCAAAAATCCTTGAGTTCCTCTCTTTCCATATTCTCCAGTAAGCAAGGATTACGACTGTGTCAAAATCGCGCCTCCGCACCTTGGGCACTTGTTTCCTAGCCAGCAGCCACCAGTCTTCTGTGTTTGCAAAGTTTTGGCCGGGTACGGGGATCCTGACGGATGCCCATGACCTGATCTTGCGCCAAACCTTGGTGGTGAACCTGCATTGGATGAACAGGTGGGCACAGGTCTCGTCCTCCGACTGGCACAGCTGGCAGGTGGTGGAGTTTGGCCATCCACGGCATTGGAGATTATCCGCCGTCAGACACCTCCCGTGTACGATGAGCCACATGAAGAATTTGCACCGGGCTGGGGTCCTCGACTTCCAAATCGGTCTTGCGCAGGGAAAACACTTGTTGGCTGCAAAGAAAAGGGAGTATGCGCTGCTGGTGGAGGATGTGCCGTCGCTAGAGTGGAAAAACAGTATTTCAACAGGATAACGCCTGATGTGTTCATATATACATTGATTCGACTGTGTAAGTTTAACACACGTATGCTCCAAGGAACATGCCACTAGTAGAAAATGGAGCATCCATCTAAGCCTTTGGTACTGGTTCCCTTACGAACCGGTGCCAAAGGGGTCTTTTGCACCGGTTTGGGGGCTCGGGCGGGCGAGGAGCTCTGGCACCGGTTCGTGAGGGGATTTCGTACCGGTTCGTTGTCTTCGGCCAGAATTACAGGCGCGTGTGGGGCTAGGGTTGGACCTTTCGTACCGGTTCGTAACATGAACTGGTACCAAAGGGTGCCACCATATCATCACATCGCGAGCCCATCCCTGGCTCCTTCATCTCATTTTTCTCTTCTTCCTCTCACACTCTAAATTTTTTACACCTCTCACACTCCAACAAATCTCTATTTTTTCTCCACCATTTTAACAAGATTAAGGGCATACATCTATCCAAGGGTTAGCAATATCATCCTTTCTTCCGGCATTCCTAATTTAGCTCATTTCTTTGGTAGTTTTAACTCGTACTATTTTTCTAGTGCTAGCAAGGTGTTCGATGAAATGCGTAAGTTAGGGATTTTATTTTTTTATATGCAATTTGAGCTGAAATTATGGTATGTTTTGTAGGTTTTAATTAGTACCATCCCCGTCCTCACCGCCGTCGATCGCGAGCGTTGTCCCCTAGCTGGCACCGTACCACCTCGGTGAGCCTCTTCTTTTTTATAAAAAATTTAGTTTTATGTGATGAACTTGAATATTAATTAAGTTGGTCACTCATATATCCATGAAGTTGTGTAAGTAATGATTTTTGATATACATATATAATGCAGATGAGTAGACAATGGATGTACGGTGACCGGTGCCATCCCCACTTCATTAATGGCATGCATTATTTTCTCAACGTGGTTGAGGCAAACAGGCAGTCGAATGGTTTCATCTATTATCCATGTAGTTCCTGTAAGAATATGAAGGATTACTCTACCTCAAAGATCATTCACGTCCACCTGCTGGAGAACGGTTTCATGCCCAGCTATAATTGTTGGACCAAGCACGGAGAAAGAGAGGTTATATTGGAAGACAACGAAGAAGAAGAGGATAGTGACAACTATCCTATATTCACTGAAGACGGTGATAGTAGAATGGGGGAAGACGAAGCTGAAGAAGAGCCCATTTTTGATGAGCCGATTTTTGATGACCCGGATGACGATTTGGGTCGGGCCATTCTTGATGCGAAGATAACTGCGGAAGTACAAAGGAGAGGTTGAAGTTGGAGAAAATGTTAGAGGATCACAACAAACTGTTGTACCCAAATTGCGAAAATGGCCAGAAAAAGCTGGGTACCACGCTTGAATTGCTGCAATGGAAGGCAGAGAATGGTACTTCTGACAAGGGATTTGAAAAGTTGCTGAAAATAATAAAGAAGATGCTTCCAGGGGAGAACGTATTGCCCTCTAGTACGTACGAAGCAAAGAAGGTTGTCTGCCCTCTAGGATTAGAGGTGCAGAAGATACATGCATGCATCAACGGCTGCATCCTCTACCGCAAGGAGTACGAGAATTTGAATGCATGCCCGGTATGTAGTGCATTGAGGTATAAGATCGTGCGAGATGACCCCGGCGATGTTGAGGGCGAGTCCAACCCCAGGAAGAGGGTTCCTCGCGAAGGTGATGTGGTATGCTCCTATAATACCACGGTTGAAACGTTTGTTCCGTAACAAAGAGCATGCCAAGTTGTTGCGATGGCACAAAGAGAACCGTAAGAAAGATGTGATGCTGAGACACCCGCCGACGGGTCGCAAGTGGAGAAAAATCGACAACGAATTCAAGTCATTTTCAGATGACGCAAGGAACTTAAGATTTGGTCTAAGTACGGATGGCTTTAATCCTTTCGGGGAGCAGAGCTCCACCATAGCACCTGGCCAGTGACTCTATGTATCTATAACCTTCCTCCTTGGTTGTGCATGAAGCGGAAGTTCATTATGATGCCAGTGCTCATCCAGGGCCCAAAGCAACCCGGCAACGACATTGATGTGTACCTGTGGCCATTGGTTGAAGAACTTTTAGAGTTGTGGCGTGAAGAAGGTGTACCTGTGTGTGATGATCACGAACAAAAGGAATTTAACCTACGAGCGTTGTTATTTGTAACCATCAATGATTGACCTGCTCTTGGTAACATTTCAGGGCAGTCAAACAAGGGATACAATGCATGCACACATTGTTTAGGTGAGACTGACAAGTAAATATTTGGGAAACAAGAATGTGTACCGGGGCATCGTCGATTTCTTCCAAAACAACATCACGTAAGAAAGAGAGGAAAGCATTTCGGAGGTGAGGCAGATAACCGAACGAAGCCTACCCGCCCTACTGGGGAAGTTATATATGATATGGTCAAGGATTTAAAAGTGATCTTCGGAAAGGGTCCTGGCGGACAATCTGTTCCGCATGATGTTGACGGACACGTACCCATGTGGAAGAAGAAGTCGATATTTTGGGAGCTACCCTACTCGGAAATTCTTAGAGGTTCACTCGCAATCGACGTGATGCACGTGACGAAAAATCTTTGCGTGAACCTGCTAAACTTATTGGGCGTGTATGGGAAGACAAAAGATACACCGGATGCACGGCAGGACCAGCAAAGTATCCACGAAGGAAACAACCTGAATCCAGAGAAGTATCAAGGTCCTGCCAGCTACGCTCTTACCAAAGAGGAGAAGGATATCTTTTTTGAAGTCCTGAGTAGCATCAAGGTCCCGTCTGGCTTCTCGTCGAATATAAAGGGAATAATAAACATGTAAGAGAAAAAATTTCAAAACCTAAAGTCTCATGACTGCCACGTGATTATGACACAATTACTTCCGGTTGCATTGAGGGGGCTTCTGCCGAAAAATGTTCGAGTACCCATTGTGAAGCTATGTGTGTTGCTCAATGCAATTTCTCAGAAGGTGATCAATCCACTTACTCTACAAAATTTACAGAAGGATGGGGTACAATGTCTAGTCAGCTTCGAGTTTGTGTTCCCACCATCCTTCTTCAATATTATGACACATCTCCTAGTTCTCCTAGTCGAAGAGATTGGCGTTCTCGGTCCTGTATTTCTACACAACATGTTCCCCTTTGAGAGATTCATGGGAGTCTTAAAGAAGTACGTTCATAACCGTGCTAGGCCAGAAGGAAGCATCTCCAAGGGCTATGGAACAGAGGAGGTCATTGAGTTTTGTGTTGACTTTATTCCTGACCTTAAGCCGGTCGGTGTTCCTGAATCGCGCTATGAGGGGAGACTGCGTGGAAAAGGCACGCTAGGAAAGAAAGCAACAACGTGTATGGATGGACATTCTTTCACTCAAGCACACTACACAGTTCTACATAATTCCATCTTGGTGGCTCCGTACAAAGAGGAACACAAGGATATCTTACGCTCTAAATACCCGGAGCAACGTGAAGATTGGATTGATGGAGAACACATGAAGACTTTCGGCGGTTGGTTGCAAACACGTCTCATGAATGTCACTGATGATGAGCAGCTGTACTTGTTGGCCAAGCAACCATCTTCGACTATATCGACTTTTCAAGGGTACGAGATTAATGGGAACACATTTTACACTTTCGCCCAAGACAAAACGAGCACCAACCAAAACAGTGGTGTCCGCTTTGATGCAGAAGATGGCAATGGGAACAAGGTCACTGATGTCTACGGGTGCTTCTATTCTTGTAGACAGTGTTGGGCCTCCAAGAGCAGAGGTTTGTAGAACATCAGCAAGTTTCCCTTAAGTGGATCACCCAAGGTTTATCGAACTCAGGGAGGAAGAGGTCAAAGATATCCCTCTCAAGCAACCCTGCAATCACGATACAAGAAGTCTCTTGTGTCCCCAACACACCTAATACACTTGTCAGATGTATAGGTGCAATAGTTCGGCGAAGAGATAGTGAAATACAAGTAATATGGATGTATATGAGTGGTAATAGCAATCTGAATAAAATATGGCAGCGAGTAAACATGCAACAGAACAGTAAGTAAACGGAGATTCGATGTTTGGAAACAAGGCCTAGGGATCATACTTTCACTAGTGTACACTCTCAACTTTGATCACATAATAAAACCACTCTACACTATTTTGTTGGATGATGAACACCACTAATTGCGTAGGGCTACAAGAGCACCTCAATGCCGGAGTTAACAAGCTCCACAACATTCGATGTTCATATTTAAATAACCTTAGAGTGCATGATAGATCATTGCAATTACACCAAGTACTAACATAGCATGCACACTCGTCACCATCACACTATGAAGGAGGAATAGATCACATCAATACTATCATAGCAATAATTAACTTCATAATCTACAAGAGATTACAATCATAACCTACGCCAAGTACTACACGATGCACACACTATCACCATTACACCATGGAGGAGGAATAGACTACTTTAATAACATCACTAGAGTAACACATAGATGAATTGTGATACAAAACTCATATGAATCTCAATCATGTAAGGCAGCTCATGAGATCATTGTATTGAAGTACATAGGAGAGAGATCAACCACATAGCTACCGGTACAACCCTTAGCCTCGATGGAGAACTACTCCCTCCTCATGGGAGACAGCAGCGTTGATGAAGATGGTGGTGGTGTCGATGGAGGAGCCTTCCGGGGGCACTTCCCCGTCCCGGCGGCGTGCCGGAACAGAGACTCCTGTCCCCCAGATCTTGGCTTCGCGATGGCGGCGGCTCTGGATGGTTTCTCGTACTGTGGCTTTTCCGTATCGAGGTTTTAGGTCGAGGAGGCTTAAATAGGCGAAGAGGCGGAGTAAGAGGGCTGACGGGGCAGTGACACAATAGGGGGGCGCGGCCCAGGCCCTGGCCGCGCCGCCCTATCATCTGGGCCCACCAGGGCTCCCCTCTGGTGGCTCTCGGGTGTTCTGGAAGCTTCGTGGAAAAATAGGATGCTGGGCATTGATTTCGTCCGATTCCGAGAATATTTCCTTACTAGGATTTCTGAAACCAAAAACAGCAGAAAACAGCAACTGGCCCTTCGGCATCTCGTCAATAGGTTAGTTCCGGAAAACGCATAAATATGACATATAGTGTGTATAAAACATGTAGGTATTGTCATAAAACAAGCATGGAACATAAGAAATTATCGATACGTTTGAGACGTATCAAGCATCCCCAAGCTTAGTTCCTACTCGCCCTCGAGTAGGTAAACGATAACAAGGATAATTTCTGAAGTGACATGCTATCATAATCTTGATCAATACTATTGTAAAGCATATGTAATGAATGCAGCGATTCGAAGCAATGGTAAAGACAATGAGTAAACAAATGAATCATATAGCAAAGACTTTTCATGAATAATACTTTCAAGACAAGCATCAATAAGACTTGCATAAGAGTTAACTCATAAAGCAATAAATTCATAGTAGAAAGCTTTGAAGCAACACAAAGGATGATTAAGTTTCAGCGGTTGCTTTCAACTTCAACATATATATCTCATGGATAATTGTCAACATAAAGCAATATAACAAGTGCAATAAGTAAACATGTAAGAATCAATGCACAGTTGACACAAGTGTTTGCTTCTAAGATAGAAGGAATAGGTAAACTGACTCAACATAAAGTAAAAGAATGGCCCTTCGCAGAGGGAAGCATGGATTAAATCATGTGCTAGAGCTTTTTAAGTTTTGAAATCATATAGAAAGCATAAAACTAAAGTTTTGAGAGGTGTTTGTTGTTGTCAACGAATGGTAGTGGGCACTCTAACCCCCTTGTCAAACAGACTTTCAAAGAGCGATGATACGTCTCCGACGTATCGATAATTTCTTATGTTCTATGCCATATTATTGATGATACCTACATGTTTTATGCACACTTTATGTCATATTCGTGCATTTTCTCGGAACTAACCTATTAACAAGATGCCGAAGTGCCGGTTGTTGTTTTCTCGCTGTTTTTGGTTTCCGTAAATCCTAGTAAAGAAATATTTTCGAATCGG